>NW_027292141.1:0-18612 GCF_016086655.4 Lepeophtheirus salmonis | reverse complement strand
AATTGATGTTAGTTATATTAAATATTATTAAAAATTAAAATCGAATTATTATTAAAAATTTAACAAACATATTTTAATTTTATGGTCCATAATTTTATTAAAAATATACAGCACTCTTTTAAGAAACAGTATAACATAACATAATATAATTTTTTTATCCTTTGAGCCAGACTGGTATAAAATTGCGTCTTAATTTATTTAAAAATATAAATAATGAATTAACGTATATAAATTAAATTCAGATTCATCTGAGAACTAAACAGATATGTTCATACTACCTAAAATTTTGTAATGTATGTTAGGTTATACAGACTTTTATAATATAACCGAATTTTTCACTTCTCTATACAAATTAGATAATGAAATATTATCGAAAAGTTCCTGACATCTTATCTGCGTCAATGAATTGTTATTATTATCGGAAATATTTATAATTCTAATATATAATGTATGTTTATATTTTTTTAATTCTCAATCTCTTGTAGAAGTTAAAAATAAGGTTTTCTACGACATTATAATTTTCAATATTATTAATTTGGTCCGTCAATAAATTCTAATAGCTTCTTAAATCTGAAGACCCTGTAAATTTAATTAAACTTATAATTATTTATATAGATTCTGTTTCTATTATAATAGATAAATATTATAAAACCTTAAAAAGTTGTTTATTTTTTAATCTTTTCATTTATTTCTAAAATGTATTTCATTATAGTATAATGTTAATATTTTTATTTAATTTTAAATGCTCAATTAATTGGATATTGAAATGTTTTTTAAATTTAAACTTTTATAACTTGGAGTTAATAATTATATTGTCTAAAATTACTAAATATATATAATAATAATATTTATTAATACATATAATTCATATTTTTTCAATTTCTTTTAAATAATTTAATATGAAAATACATTAATAATATATATCAATGGAACTAAGATTTAATAAATTTACGAAATAAGCTAATATATATAAAAACATTATTCATTCTAGAGAATTAATGTTATACTATTTAAAAGATTTTAGTTTTTATAAATATTTAATTCATATAAATCTACATTATTTATTATTTTCTTTATTAAAAAATATAACTTCCAACTTAAAGTTTAAGTAAACTTACATAAATTGGCATATTACCTAATAAATAATCAATTGAACATTTTTAAATATTATTATCTTATACAATATAACTCTAAAATTATTGTTTATTTATAAAAACGGATTATTTTTAAGGTTATAAGGACAGATTATTGTTTAGTTAATATTTTATTGTTTACTAAATTATTTATAATCACAATATATAAACCAATTAAATATACAAAGGTTAAAAAAAAGTGGCCGAATGATACTAAAATTTGTCTAAAAAATATATTTAAAACTAATATATACAGAAAAAATAACATTAAAATTATAAAAAAGCGTACAATGCAAATTTTATACTATAAATATCTTCAAATTCATTTATATAAACATTAATATTCTTAGAAGAGTTTTAAAATATCACATTTTTTAGTAGTTCCTCTTCAAAAAAGGTAAATTATTATTTAAAAACTTATAATTTATTATTAAACACAATTTTACAAAAATATTAATTAAATAGGCAAACAGTATTTTATAGAGAGAGATTCTAAAAAAATGGAATATTTATTGAAGTTATGTTTTAAAATATGAGTTTTAATTATATAAAAACACCAACTTTAAAACGATAAATTTCTCACATCATCTGAGTATCAAAAAAGTATATTTGAAAAAGTTTACAATGAAAAAAAAATTTGACATTAAAAATATTGAGGTTTCAAACCAATTAATTAGAAATAAACTAAAAAAATAATTTCAAAGTAATAAAAAATATTAAAAAAAAACACTTTTTAGGTTATAATATGTTAAAAATAGAGTTTTATTTTCAAAATATACTATAATAGCAAGATTATAGTAAGGTCATATTCTCGAATGAAGGCAAGTCTAATCTGCAAAGATCAGATATATATATTGAAATTTTTTGCAAAGTGATAGGTTTTCTATAACACCATAATCATTAAAAAATTTATACATAAAAGAAGAAGATCGTTTGAAACTATATATCCTATTTAATATATTCTTAATTAATGCATGAAAATGGATATATTCATAAAGATATATGATTAATATTTACAACATACCAATAAAATATAAATGAATTAGGACAGAGGATGCTTATAATTATAGGATTAAAGAAAAAAAGCAAGTTAAAGACTAATTAGATATTAAAAAATTCTTTTTTTTTTAATTTTAAACAACTCTTAAAATATATAATTATAATTATCAATAAATTTTTTAAGAAATCAACATATAAATGAATTTTAAAGAACAATAAGGGTTATTCGAAAGATTAAATTATATAAAATAGGCGGTGACTATAAGATCGCAGATATTGATAAATTTATGTTTATAGACGTTAATAAAATGTTATAAGAGTCATAAAGAACATTTAGATAGTTTGAATTATATTTAAATAAGGTAGTAATTTTTTTAATTACCTAAAATAGCTGATAAATATATAGAGATCAATAATACTACTGTAAAAACAGTTAACAATATAGAATTTTATCAAAAATGTTTTTAGACTGGGTAAAAGTTATAAAAAGTATTTTGTAAATAAAATAAACTATTTAAAATATTTATTTTTTTAGTATATTCTTCTTAAAATACTAAAAAATCTCTTGAAATTTTTTAATTAATTAATAAAACTCTAAATAATTCTAATTTTATTTGAACACTCTTATTTTTAATGGTGATAGTGTTTTAGGAGACTATATCTACACTTTACAAAATTTTTTAAGAAGAAATAATATTTAATTCAATGTTAGAAGTTTAAATTAAAAATCAAAAATTTGTGAGGTTTCGGTTTTATTATTATATGAGGAAATATCAACATACACGGCGTAGGTAAAATAATTAAGACGGATAGTAGAATAAATACTAAGAAATATATTGGAATTCTAATAAATAGACTTCTTGAAACGTATTCAATATTTATTCAGATATTTCTGCCACTATTTTTATATAAAATAATGCCTTTCCCCATAAATCAAAAGAAAAAATGGAATTATTTTATTCACAAAATATTAAATTAATTGATTGACTAGCCAATTCTCTTGAATTATATCCTATTGAAAACGTTTGGATGTATATTGAAAATAAATTTACAAAGATAAGAACTATATACGAGTTGGATGATGAGTTGTATAATAAGGTTAAAAAATATGGTATCTAATGCCTAAAGAATATATTAAAAATCTTTAGAAATAATACGGATAAGAATACCTAGTTAAAAGAATACAAAAGGAAAGAAAACTAAATATTAAAAAAATTTATTCTTTTGGTAATTTTGTATTTACTGTAAGATTTTCTTAATTAAAGTTTATAATTTAATAAATATATTTAAAATATAATATTCCCATATTTTATTTGCAAGAAACTGTAAAAATTAGGTATTTTTAAACTATTCTAAGAATATTAGTGTCTATATTTGTGAATAAAAGAATATGTAGTATTTAAATTTCTGTTAAAAATTTTTTTATTGTTAATTTTGTTTTTTACTCTATTTATCGACCTTAAATATATTAATACGTATTTTAGTGTGATTCAGTCACTTTTTTGAGTGGTGATATATTTTTCATTTTCTAATAGAAAATATAAGATTAAATCATTAAATCTTCATAATTCATTAGATTATCCATAGTTAGGATTAAATTTTAGTCAATTAATCTTTATTTTATTTTTCTTTGCTTTTAGTTAATTTTATTAACTTATAACCATTTATAAATAAATAAAAATTTTCCTTGAAAAATAAAGATAACAAAATTTTAGTTTTCTAAATTATTCGATTTATAAAAACCGTCTTTTACTCCTAAAAATAATAAATTAACAAAATCAAATAATTTTTGATCTAAAGTTTTTAAAAGCTTCATTTTTTTTTTATATATAAATAATATAATTATTATATTATACATTATATTTAAGCTGTATTAATTAAAATAATATATAAAACAAAATAAATCTAAAATAATAATTTAATCAAATATTATTTATTAATTAAGCTTTAATTGATATAAATTATCATTTCCAATGTATTTTCAACGTTTATATTTATTATATTACAGAAACAATTTTTTAATTCTATTTTATTTACTGTTTTGGGATCAATTACACAATTTATATTCTGAAAACAATTCTCTATAAAGTTTAAAAAAGCTCAATAAAGAGCAAAATACAAAAAAAACTTATGTTGTATTTAACAATAATACAAGAAAGATAGGAATAATTATTTATTTTTAGATTTTATATAATGGATATATATTTTAATATACCTTTTCAATAGAGATAGTTTTTAATTCCATTAATGCCGATTTGAATGTATAGTTGTGGATTTTTAAAAATATTATGGCATATTTATTTATAGAGTTTATAGAAAAATATTTATATATATAGAAGTTTTTATATAGACTTCACTTTTTTTTTGTACTATTACGTAAAAATAAACTTCATTAAAAATTATATTCTTTTTTTAATTGTATAAAAATATAAAGCGATTAATGTCTTAAAGATATAGTTTCAGTATTATTATTATTCCTTTCAGAAAAAGTTGAGACTCTTTAAACTTAGAATTAATTTTTTTAATACATCTGTTCAATGTATTTATTAAAACTTCAATATAAAACTCATTTTTTACCTCTTGATTTATCTCTCTTAAATTTATTATACAGTTATAATCAATCTATTTTTTTCTGAACAAGACTAAAAATAGATTTTCTACACCTATTTTTTTTATAATCTAAATTACCTATTTTCAAAAAATGATTCAAAATTCTTGCAACATCATTGTAATTTATTTCAAAGTTTTTTAAATACCTAGAGAAGATTAATTCATCTCAATTTTAGTCGCTATTTTTTTCAGTCATGATTTGATATTTTTTTTTAAATATTAAGATGTTATTTTATATTTTTTGATATAATTTTATGTTTTATCAAAAGGCCTATGCTAAAAACATATTATTAAATTATTTTTACATGTTGATATGAAAATATAATATTTTGTTATTTTTTTATCTTAAATTCTATTTATTTATATTTAAATATTAGAACAATTTCTAATGTTATTGGCCATTTTTGTGAATATTTATATACATACAATTATTGTCACGAGTTATGCGTACAACGCGTGACATTGTTGAACGGTGGCTCTTTTTAACGATAACTAACATGTTATATTATTAATATATAAGTATTTGTTTAAAAATATATATGAACCCTTATCTATGAGTTAATTACAATATAATATAAGCAAAAAAATTTTATCCGATGAAAATTTCTAATAAAAATAATTAACATCCACAAATTTTTTAGTTGGCTTTTCACACATATATTCTTTTACTCACAAAAAAAAACTGCAATCTTCAACATTTTTTCATCAATTTCTAAAATTCTATCAACCTTTTATGTATAAAACTCATCAAATTGTTTTTTACTTTTAATATTATTGTCAAAATCCTTTTTTACCAGCACATCATCGCCAGTTTTTATTGATTTTTAATTTTTTTAATATTACGATAGATTCTTGTGTTGTATTTAGCAAGATTAATCTAAATACTTATATTGTTGCATATTTCAGATTTATTACTATTTCAATAATATTTATAGTATTAAATCCGAACAAAAGACAAATAATTCAAATGATAATTTTCTCTTCCCTTCATTACATACTTATATTATAAGAATATACAATTAGGACTAATTTATTGAACTATATTTTCTTTTCATTCCCTTCTAATAATTGTTTTATTCACCCACCTAGTTAATGTCTAATTAGATCTTTATACCTGTCTATATATTTCAGACTATCTTAGTCTTGAGTTTTTTTATGTTATATTATTTAAATTCAAATATTTTTAATATTGCAATATTTGGTGCATTCCATATTAATAAAAAATGTTTTCATTTCATATATTGATAGATCAATAATACCCATTTGCTCTCTTTACCTTGATCTTCTTGTGTTAATATGTACCATTGGTAATTTCTTTTTTACTGTCGATACATGAATAAACAACACACTTTTTAAATTTAAATCTTATTATAGATATCTTGATTTTAAGATATTTTGATGCTTCAATCTAGTTAATCTTTCTATATCATTTTTATCACTATCACAAACAATCATCGTAGAATTATTATTACTCTTTTTATTGTACAAAACTCCTTGAATCTAAAAAAATTGAGTGTCTACTTCATAAATATTTTATTCAGACATCTTGTTGTTTATATGCATAGTCTCTCGTAATTTAAGTAGTTTTTAATATAAATATATTTCTAGTGATAATAATAATTTAGTAAAGTAAATATTAGTTTATAATATTAAATTTGTACAATTACGTATATGTTTGTTTAAATTATTATGTGATTCTTATTCCAATTATTAAGCCTGATAATCTTGTTATAGAGGGCTCTGGTTTAGGTCTCGAAGAAAAAATAAATTTATGCTGCATATATGGCTCATATCATTTATATCTTGCCACAATTACTATTAAATATATATATATATTAATGATAAAATAATACATTTCTATGAATTTTATGAAATTTTTCAATAAAAATAGAGCTTTGAGAATAATAAATTATCTTATTCAATAAATATCCATTTGCATGTCACGTATAAAGCCTATGGATATTATACATTTTTTCTAATGAATATAAGGTATTTTTTATTCTACATAATATATTCAGATGATTTACCTCATATTTCTTACCAAAATATACTATGAATATTAATTCTTCTATTTTATGTCGAATTTCTCCTAGATGTCTACTAATAAAAAAAATATTTTAGGTTCCTCTTTCTTTTTATTCATAATTGTTGCGTAAATTGGTTAGTTAAATCAAGAATTCTGGAAAAATTAGAAAAGCTCTCACAATATAGAATAATCTCTTTGGTGTTGTTAGATTCTAAATATAAGCCCAATAATTGCTATGTTTGAAATTTACTAAATATCACTATAAGAAATTAATTTTTTTAATATTCTTTTATTGTTTTTCACAAGCTAAAGTTTTATTTTTTAATAAATATGATCTTAAGTGATATAAGTATAAACATCTAAAAAAAACTCTAATACGATGGTTTTAATAAATAAGATAATTAATATGTATGTTGCATATAAAAAGGTTCATAGTTTAGCAATTATACTTATTTTAAGTTTTATATATTAAGATATTTCTTCACCTTTTAATCTCCCATTAGATTTATCGGCTTTAAAAACAGTGAATAATAGGTGAGAATATCTTTGGTATATTTTAATATAAGTTCAAGCGCTTTATTGATAATCTATTAAATTAATAAAAATTCAAATATATTAGGATTATTAAAATTCAATGTGGATGCACAAATTTATATTTAATGAAAAACATTTGAATGTAAAAATTTTACTTATTTTTCTTTTTCATTTCATTAATTATATCCTTCATAAGTTATGTTAAAGAAATTTTATCATACAAATCCTTGCATTTTCAAAAAATTTCAGTTTTTTAATCATTTAATAATGTTTATTGTTGTTCATAATAATATGAACTTTAAGAGCTTTATTTTTAAGATCGATTAAATTTATTTTTTTACAAAGGGTAATTACAATAGAAGATGTTATTCGTGAATAATTTCCGATTTTTTATATCTTTAACAGAATAAAATGATCTAATGTAAAAGAAAATCTAACTCTCAAACATCAATAATTATATTTTATCGTGACGAGGATATGTTTCATTGAAGACCTTTCAGTGTTTCTAACTAGGTTCAGAGTGCCTGACATTTACATTAAGAAACAACCTCTCTATGTTTAAAAACCAATGGATTATATTTCGCATGCTTTCATTATTCAATAATTGTGCTGATATCATACTACTTGAGTTCTTCCAATAAATTTGCATATACTTAGCTTTGTTTTCAGTTATCTTTAGCTTTACAACTCCTTCCTAATAATATTTAGTTTTTTGTCATCTATACTGTGTTGTATATAATAACATATCCCTATTAAATAGCGCTACTATATTTTACTAATAAAAAACATAGTTTATAAGCAGCCATTTAATAGCGTTACAATGTATTAAAAAATTTTTCTTAATTAATTGTTTTTCTCATATTCTTTTTAAAAAATATATTATAACATTCAAATACATGCATACACTACAGAGAATATCAAAAAATTACCACTAAAATACATTTAGTAATATCGAAAATTATAGGCATTAAATAAAAATAGGTGTAAACAAATTATTTTTTAATAAAACTCTTTTTAGCTGACCTAACTCTTCCTGTTCTCATATTCTTAGCATTTAAACTCTCTCTATTTAGCTCTAATATTTAATATCTGCGAGTTCATAAAATCCTTCTAAAAACCCACTAACTAATTTTCAAATATTATAGGTAAGTGTAATTAATACTTGTTTTTCAATTATTAAAATATTCAATCTTATGTAGATTCTAATAATCGATCATTCTAGATATTAACGTTTCAATATTATAAATTCTATTAATATTGTCGACAAAATAAACTATTTAAAATATATTATATTATCTCCTTTATATAATAGAAATGTTTTTTTATTTGTATCACATTAATAGAATTTTTATAATTCTAAATAATCTTATATAAACATTTTATATAATTAAAATTTCCAGTGGTATACTTTTTCCCAATCTTGACTTAAGAGTTTGATTTAATCTCTCTATTTAGCTTTTAATTTGTGAATAGTATGGTTTCCCAGTCACACTCTTTATTTTAAAATATTTTAATACTGAATCTATGTCTTTATTGACAAATTTTTTTCATTAAACATATAAATTTTATACTAAGATAATAGAAGATTTATCTTCTTTCTTGTTTTTATTCTTATAAACCTAGGAAAATTTCTGAATCTATCAATAATCGCATAGATATATCTATACCATCATTTGATTTCTTGTAAAAACTTATATAAATTAAACCGATAAAAATAATTCTTTAAAATAAGATGGGATTATAGGAATTATATTTTGCTCTATCTATACATGTGAAATCTCACGTTTATAATTATTGCAACTATCTATATATGGTTTAACATCTTTTTCATTAATATTTCTATAATTATCATTTATTCTTCTGTATGTCAGGTTCATACCAGTATGTCAAAACCGTAAAATTGTTTTATCTTTTCATTTTTATCATCCCAATCATAAACAAACCACATATCCCTAATATCATCACAAATGATATGTATCCTTCAATTAATTATAGTTAGATCTTTCGTTTTCTCTCTTAATTTCTTTTTATAATAATAGTTGAGAGTTTTTGTGAATTCTACTCTTAAAATAAAATTTTTAAGATCAATATTAGTTTGAGAATCTTCAATAATAGCATCTCTAACTATTTTCAGATTGTAAAAGAATCACAATAAAAATATTTAATTTAGAATTAATAGATTATAATATATAATAAATTAAAATTTCATTATTTCTTTTAAGTAAAATCAACCAATTAAAAAAATGTGTTATATAAAAATAGATATGAAGATTCTAAAATTTATCAAATTTATAATTTTTTTATTTAAGAATTAAAAAATCATAATCAGTTTTTGTGTAAGCTTGAACTTATATCATAGAAAACAATTGAAGTTTTTTTTTTGTATATAATTGTTGAAAACAAATTTCAGCGGATTACATAAAATAAGAGACATTATTCAAAAGTTATATATTTGTGTTATTAAAATTTCCTTTATTTTTTATTTTAATGAACAATAAATAGAAGACTCTCATTCTGACGATTTAGTTATCAAGAGAGGAAGAGTAATAATAATCAATCCTATCTTAGAATTAATTATGCTCCTTAATAGTCTAAATAATAAAATAAAGAGAATAAATAACAGAGATCATTAATTTGGGTAAATCTATGGTTTATAAAGTTCTTGAAAAAATTGATGAGAAGCCAAATATATAATTTTCAGAGATTTATGTTAAACCTGGTAGACAAAAAAAAACAACAACATCTAGAACAGATCGAAAAAATTAAATATATTGCCAATGATGATAAGCCTCTAACACAAAGAGGAATACAATCTAAAATTTTATAATCCATAATGAGGTGTTAAGATAAACAACAATTTTTAGATTACTTAAAGAAATAAGGTTTAAATAAAAAGAAATAAGAAAAAAACACTTGTTATTTTAACTGAATTCTATAAAGAAAAATGAGACGTCACGTAAATAATTTTATACGTTTATAAACAAGAGACATAGTATATTTAGATAAGAAACTTTTAACTTTGTATTCATCAATTAAATACAGACATTCGGAGACTGAGGTCCGTCTATAAAGTTATGTTCACGCCTCTAAAAAACTAAAAATGTCTGCTTGCTGTATTATTTCAATAAATGGTTTATAACACCATAAACTAATTGACAGGCTTCAACGGGTGTTTTTTCTAGATTTTTTAAAGATGCAATTCAAATTTTAATTTTAAAAAGAAGCATTGTTGTTGTATTAGATAATGAATAAAACTATATTTGTTAATTTTTATTAATAAAGATAAGAGTTGTAATCTATTTTTTTGATCTTAATCCAATATAGAATTTTTTTAGCGTTTTAAAGTTACATGTCTATAGAGACTCCAATGTGTGGAAGGTAAAAATATCTTAAAATCCTAGATATATTCTGAATTAATGGAATCTAGCAATAATTTAAAGCTTGAATTGTTTACTAATATGATTATAAAAAGTGTTTATAAATTTATAAATTAATTAATAACGACAGATAAAAAGTTTAATTTAATTGTATTTTAATTTATATAATCCTTTGTCAGTTTTAGAAATTATAGAAGAAATTCGAAAGTTTTAATTCGTTTTATATTTGTAGTTTCGTTTAGGATCCTGAATCTTCATAAACATTTACCTATCTATAAATATCAAACCTATATTTTTAAAATTTGTATTATTATATTTGCTCTGGTAATTAGGATAAATTAAATACAACAAAAATTTATTCATTTCATATAATTATCTTCTTTATATCTAATTCTCTGCTTTTCTTTATGCTAATTTTTAAATATATATTATTGTGTTTGAAAGGTATAATGTGTTTTAAAAAAGAAAAACTATAAATTAATCAACAAAATTTTTTTAAAAATATGTAACGCTATTATATGCATGCCTCTCTTAAACAAATTATTTTTATTACTATTTAAAATTTTTTTATTAGTAAAATATGGTAACACATTAAATAAGCCATGTAATTATGAGTTTTTTTTTCGTTTAATTTTAATATTTCTCATTCATTCTCGTAATTAATAAAATATAATAAATAGTTTTTTGCATATGAACTTTTTAAACACTATTTATCTTGAAACTGTATGAAAATTTCTAGAATAGCAGACGGAGGAAAGAATATAGTTAACTATACCCGTAAGCTAATGCTAAAACACACTACAGTTGATACAGTAGTCAAAAAATATTTGTTGACAAGTTATATTGAACTAAGCTATGTGAAGGGAAAAAACCATCTATTCTAACACAATCTATAAATGCTGCGATAATTTTAGCTGCCGACCTTAATTATTTACCCATTCTTAAGTAATTATTAATTACGTTTAATAAAATATTTTTAATAAAACAATCGATAGATGTATGTTTCAATTTAATTATATAATGAAGAAAAAAATTTATCATTCATTAAAAAGAATTGTTAAGCTGTCATCTCCATAGGTATAATTATGCGTTAAAAATTAGGGAATTAGAAGAAAATAATGAGGACAAAAATTAAATTTTTAGATAAAATATGATGTGGATTTGTTATTAGGTCAAAATTAGGAACACACCTACAGTGTAAGTTTATATCTCTAGATCTATAAATATTTCTGTTTTTTCTGTAGTAAATAAATATAGGAATATAATTTACAAAATTTATTCTATAGCTTTAAATATTATAGATTTCAGATTCTATTTGATAGATCTAAAAATTAACTGTACTGAAAGTAGAATTAATAATCCAGTATTTATTTTGGATAATGCTATGATACCCCATTATTCTGGTTTATCCGAAATTTTTGAAAATATTAATCTTAATCCAATTTATTTGCTTAAATATTCACTATTCCTTAATCCAATTGAGAATTATGTTTCTAAATGAAAAATAATATTATAAAGGATGAGGTAAAGAATGAAATATAATTGTTTAATTTAATTAATAAAGGTTTTGAGAAAGTTTTTCCTAAAGATTGTGCAGGTTTTTTTTCGAAAAATATTAAGTTATATAAATCGTGCTTTCTCCAGAAAATGTCTATCATTAAAATTTATAATTTACAAAATTAAACGAAAACCCTATATATTATATACATACAACTTTTTAAGATTTAAAAAAAAAAGTATTATTACGCTTTACAAAAATATAATTATGGAATTTAACTCATTATTTCCTAATTATTTTATATATAGTTTCAGTTTTTTTAATAAGCTTCTTTATCTTGAAAAATTTATGAAAATAAAGTTATATATATGTAGATATAAAACATCACTAATTTTATAAAAATTTTTTTATATTCTTATTATTTTTATTTTAATAAGCAGTCTTCGTTTAAAAAGTTCTAATAATTAACTCAGTAATTTTAAAGAATATTTTAGAATATCTATTGCTGTTTTTTTATTTCCGGTTAACGTTTTTGTTTTATTTTACAACAATATTATATAAATAATTTTATAATTTAAAATGTTTAGCTTGTCAAATAATAGTAAATTTTGAATTTATCAATAGTTTAAGCTGTTATTTTTTTATAATTAATATGTTATTAAATATTTTAAATCAGATACAAAAATTAATTGATTTAATAATACAGAAAATAACAAAATAAAAAAATAATAATACTTAGTAAAATTTATTTATCATTTCTAAGGGATGTTAACTTTTATTAAGAATCTCTGTATTATAAAATTAAAAAATATCAAATATCAAAAAAATTGCATTCTATTTTATAATTAAACTTATACAAATTATAATAATCGACATATTTTATATATATTGAATTTAAACATGAAAATAATGAAGTAAAAACTAAAAATATATAAAAATTAAATGATTTAAAAATTTGAATTAAAAAACAAACAGAACAATATTAGCGATTGAATAAAGAAATAATAAAATACATGATGATTTTTATTTAATTTAATATTGAATAAAAATGTTTTAAACATTTTTCAATCTTTTCTGTTAATAAATTAATAATCTATATGATTCTTTTTGAAATAATATGAATCAATAATAAATTTCAAAAATTATATAAATTATTTATATAATATTAGACATTTTAATGTTTTTGTTTGTTTAGACCTAATTTAATTATTTATTTTTTAACCTCTATTAATAGATAATTATTATAAACTATTTTTTATCTATCAATTTCGTTATAAAATTGTTTTGACGATATTTTTTTATATTGTTAAATAATTCAAATATATAATATTAAAAACTCAAAAATGAAGTTTAATATCAAGATTCTAAATTATTTATTCAAATTTTTCTTCTTACAATTATTTTTATTTTTAATAGCGAGTAATTAATAAGATTTAGAAAAATATAACCGTAAGGGTATATATAATGTATTTTTAATTATTCTCTAACTATATTCTTCAACTGATTCATTCATAAATATTTTAAATATCTAACCATACAGATTCTTTTGTCATATAACTATATAGAACATTATAATTAGGAATTTAAGATACAAACCTTATATTCGTGCATCATATTGTTGTGATCCATACTTATACATGAGAATTTCTTATTTATTTCCCATATATATTTGTTTAGTTCAGATTAAATTCATATTCATCTATGAAAACTTTGATTTGATCATTGTTTAATCTCATATATTCTTCGTTATATAATTTTATTTTACTTTTATTACTTTATTAATTAATATTTATAGTGTTAATTATATTTTTTAAATGTGATTTCAACCTATATATTTATGGGTTATTCAACAAATATATTATTTATAATTTTGCAAGAATTTTTGTCTGATTTAATTCAATATATTTAAATTTAATTTGCTTCTTTTTTAAAATATAATCTTCTCATTATATTGAATGTTTATTTTTCTGATTTATCTTCATTTTTATAAATTTTATAATATTTGATGCTATTAATTAATTTCTTTGTAAAATAAAAATAGTCTTTTGTATTATGTTTTTTTCTATTATTTTACTATTTTAATCTTCCTTTATTGTTATTATTTTTTTCTTGTGTGACATAGAGATAACGATTAAAAACACTTTTTTGAAATTTTTAAAAATTAGTCAAATTACATATTTGAAAACTAAGAGGTCTAATATTTAAGAGAAATTAAGAAATACAGGATTTATATTTAAAAAAAAATAAAATTTCTTTAATCATCTTTAAAAAATTTGGCGGTTGTTAATTTTATTATACGATTTTAAAAAAATTAGCATCCACAAAATATGTAATAATTTTACGATATTTTTTTTAAATATAATGGGTAAGTATCCATATTACAATTGTTTTTGGTATTTGTATTAGTTCATTAATATATTCATAATTATATTTATAAATCTTCCCAATATTTAATTATAAAGAATTATTCATACAAAAAAATACTTATATTTTTATAGCATTATGTATTTATATTAAAAATTAAAAAATTTTTTTTTAATTCTCTGTCATGAGCTATGCGTACAACATATGATATTGTTGAATGAATTGCTCGTTTTAACACTAAATATATTGTTAAATAAATACTTGATTAAAATAATAAATGAACCCTTGTCTACCAGTCAGAATAGAATAATACACCCAAACAATTTGTATTCAATAAAAAATTTTAATAAAAAAATTTAATTATTTTTTTAATTAATTTACCATTGATATTTTTCTCTTTTTCTTTTAAAATTAAGATCTTATTATAGATCTTTTTATTTTAGAATATATTTTTGTTCAATATGGTTTTTAATTTGTTATGATCATAATAATATTCCTTGATGTTTAAATCTAGTATGCTTATCCATATTGATTGTATAACTATTACAAACATCCATCATATGATTATTATTACTATCCTTCTTATACAAAACTCTCTGAATTGATAAAATTCAAATAGGTCCTCATAAATCTTTTATTCAGACATCTTGTTATTTACAGTAATGCCTCTCCGTTTTCTAAATAGTTTTTTATGTTCATATATTCACTGTTATCTTTAATAATATTTATATATTTTACTTCAATTAATAATATATTTAATTCTCAAACATCTGTATAAGTGTTTAAACATATTTGTTTTTAACTATGGCTTCTACATTTTATTTAATTAACTCTCTTCTATTCATGTAAGATTTAATTAACATTTATTTATAATTATTGATTATTTTGTTTATTTTTGAACTTTTTTTTTCATTAGTAGCTGCTCTGTTTATTAAATCTGGTAGATTATTATAATTTTTATCATAATTATTAAAATTATCATATTCAGAAGAAGAGGGAATATTTTTTTGCTGTAAATCTGTAACGGTTTATTTAATCTGAATGTGCATATATCTCAAAGCCAACAGATAATACTTCTTCCGATAATGGTGCTACACTAAAAAATTTTATCAAAACCTTTAAAATAGTTATAATTCTTATTCTCTCAATGTCAAAATCACCTGTAAAACTCATAAAATCATAATATAGATCATTAGAATTTTTATTCATGCTAATATACTTATGTAGCAAATATTTTTCTCTTTCTCTTAGTTTTTCACTGGAGACTTCAAACGTTTGTTTTTCTTGACGCAAATTTAGTATTACTATTTTAGCATCATTCTTTATGAGTTCATCACCCACTGTTTTTTTTTTGTTATAATCTACAATACCTTTATTTATTTTTGCTATTTGTTTTTTTATCGTTTGTATTTTTTTAATAAGACTTTTGTCAGATATTCCTAAAATAGAAGTATTTTTGATATCATTTTGAGATTCGTGTTTAGATGAATTTCTTTGTAAAGTATATTCATCAGCGTGTGGCCTCCTCTAGTCACATAATAGATATTTAAAAATTTAAAGCTGATATGTTTTGTTATTTTTGTGGAGTTTACTAAAAAAAAATTTTTTTATTTTTTTTAAATCTTTTTATTTCTTTATTAGGATTTATTAATTTATTTCTACATTTATAGAAAGAATTAGTGAAAAATTAAAAACCCTTCATACATATTTTGATAAAGTGCGAATATAGGTCCCCTAAAATACCATCTTCATTGAAAAATAAGAATGTTTTCAGCAAAATTAGAATAATTTAAAGTTTAATTAATGTATAAAAAATCTTAAAATTATTTTTCCATTTTAAGAAAATATTATAATCCTTTTTATTGATTTCCAGAATACTTTTTTATATATTAATTTACCAATTTTTGAAGATTTTCGATATTTTGGGCATGTATAAATACTAGGATATTCTTTATCCACAAAATTTTTATTATGATTTATTAAATTATGTTGATTAAAAACATTTTTAATATAACTATACCCTTTCCTTCTATCTTTTACAACGGCAGAACTAGTTTCTACATATTTTTCTGCAATTTTAGTTAGTTTTTCAAGATTTCTACTTTTAGTAATTTTTAAAAAAACTTTCCATCTTCTCTACACATACCTCCAAATATTCTTTATAAGCCTTCCCTTGTTATACTTGCATTTAGAAATGCAAGTCTCATCAATCTCAACGTTTTTATTCTCACCACCGATTTTTTCAAGTATAATTTTGTTTAAATCACTCTTAATTTTTCTCGAAATTGCTTTATAAGCATCTTTTTTAATGTTATATTTCTCATATATCTGTTTATATGAAGATTTTTTTATAAATTCAAGAATAACTATTATAATATTTTTAAGGGGCTGTTTAAAACCTTAAAAAAATAATTTTTTCGTATTGAAATAGTTTTTTTTACATCTTTTACCCGAACATTTAAATCTATAACCATCTTCCGACTTAATAGTTTTCAATTTCATTGCTTTTTAACAACTCTTACACCACATCTCTTTATGGATTAATCTATTTTCATGTAAGAATTTTAAGATTTCTTCAACACTGCTAATGGCTTTGAACAATTCTCTTCTATTGTGGATTAAAATTTTTATATTTTAAATATGCTTTATGGGCCCTATATCTGTACTTTATCAATATTTTCAATTAAAAGAAATCGGGTAATATTCAAAAATAGAAATATCAAAAAATATATTAATAAAAAAAAAGCTATTTTGAGAAGGTATATTTATTTAGAACTTTCTTAATAGTCGTAATAATTTTTCAAAAGGCGATATTTTTTTTTATAAAAATATAATCATAAATAAAATTGTCAGAATTTTGTGTTAACTTAAAATTTATATTTTTAAATAATATTAAAACCATTCAAACTTTTTATATTAACTGCTTATTAATATCACTGTTTTGTGGTTTCAAAAAGTTTTTAGAGTGAAATTCGTGTTTTTCAGAAAAGAATAACCTTTATATTCATCTGTTATTATTATTGAGTGTTCATTGACGTATTTTTCAATTATATTTTTTATAATCTCAGAATCTCTAAAAATATCTCTTTAATATTACATATCCCTCCTATACACCATAGCTTTTCAATATTTCTACCCTTATTATTTTTTTTGTAACCAAACTTTAATTGATTTCAACAATCATATCTACATCTACTATCTTTGTATCTCTATAAAGTTTATATTCTTACCTGATCTTATCAATAATAGAGTTGTATGTGTTTGATAAAATTTTATATTCTTTTAAAATCTCTTTTTGCAGTCTTTTGGGAAAATTCATACACCACAAAAATGATAGTTTTTATCTTTAGCTTGAACCCCTCAAAAAAAAAAAGATTTTCTTATTGAAACTGTTTTTAATATATTTTTCTATAGTCATTGGAAATCCTTTTTTTTAATTAAACTCATTTAATTCAACCAACAAATTTCAAGTTTATTGGCTAGTGAAACTAAATTATATTCCATTGAAAATTTTTATAAATATATTTTTTTGATACTTCTATTTTTGAATATTACCAAAATTTCAAAACAGAGAATTTAGAAACAATAAAGAATTATAAATTATATAATTTTAAATATTATACAAAATGAAAATATAAAGATTAAAGGATTATATAAAAATAAAAACAAGAACTATTCTAGAAGTTGCCAAACCATGTTCTTTCAAAGGTAAATACTACAAAGTATTAAAGAGTGTAGGTATATAGGAGTGCTGAAATAAAAAAAAGCTTTAATAGTTTCAATAGAAACAGAAATTAAAAAGCGAGAAAATATGTAATATAAGGTTTACCATAAAATTTATATTTTCTAAAAGAAGTTAAATAGATAAAAATTTCAGATATTCTTATATTTTATTTTATCTTCGTGTTAATAGATCAATCAAATCTAATAAATGGATGATCAACAAAATACAAATCATAAAAAGACGAGTTTCCACAATTGGCAAATTCAGATGTTCCTATAATTAGTAAATCTCAACCTTGTCTAATAACAGCTGTAGTTATATAGGGTTTCTCGATCTATCTTAAATAA
>NW_027292140.1:0-2293 GCF_016086655.4 Lepeophtheirus salmonis | reverse complement strand
TGTTAATGATCTGTTTTTAGTCAGTATGACTATGCACAGCTTAATTTTCCTGGTATTTTTGTTGAATAGCATAACTATTCGATTTAAAAAATAAAAATGAAACAATAAGATTGTAGCCAAAGGATTGCGAGTCATATTAAAAAAGTAAAGTTTAGTTCATGTTTTTCAATTTAAATCCATGTTTTTTTATAATCGACTTGTAATTATTCCAACACCGGGTACTCTCACTAGTTAAAATATGAAATAAGTTTTGAACCCCTTCATTTGTAATTTAATCGGGTAGTTCATATAGATTATTTCAAAAAAATTTAACCATATATATATTTTTTTTTTTTGTTTAATAAAGTTTATCTTTGAAATTACGCAAAAACTTATTCCAAAGTATTGAATTATCAAAAATTAATATATATCTCAGAAAAATATATCATGTAAAAATTATAAACAGTAAAACATCTTAATACGTGGAATCTGTTTTTAAAACATGTATTTGAAGTTTTACTACTAATAGAACTTTGTACATTTCATAGTCCAATGAATTACATTTAAAAGATAAAATAAGATAATTATTTTTGAAATAGCGACGTTTTTAATCTTTAAACGTTTTTTGGATTTTTATTTAAACATTAAATGAAACAGTTTCTAAAATACTTTTATTTTTTTGGAAGGGGGGAGCTAAAGCCTTTCAATGCCAATTAAAACAAATCCTTATAAAAATTATTTAAACACTGTTTATTTACGATAATATATTTACAATACAATAAATATATTACAACATATTCATAAAATATTACCAAATTTTGGAAATTTAAAAAAAAATGCAGTCTGAAAACTTCACTTATATGTTTCTAAAACTGATAGTCCATTTATTAGCATACTTTATGGTTCATTTTATGGACAGGTTTTATTTTTGAGAGATATGTAAATTTTAATAATTCCATAGTTTTCATTCAATTTTTGTATAATTTCAAAGATAAACTTTGTTAACCAATAACAAAAATTGGAAAGAATAACTTAAACTTTGTTAAATTTTGAATAATAATTTAGAATTTATAGATGTTAGTGAATTGCATATGTAAAGAATTTATTGGCATGCTGAACTGTTTATTATTTTGACAAGATCTATTTTTGAGAGAGATATCTATTTCAATCATTAAATAGTTATCACGGGGAAGAAAAAAATTTTGTATAATAAATGAGAATGATAAAATAAGTGCATAAATATATTTTACTAGTTAAGTAAATAATGCTCCTTGTAATCTATAATAAAAGTCTCAGTTAATTTAATAAAACCCAGCTCTTTTTGCAGTATTTGATGTTATTTTTGCATTGAAAAACAATCGATTATGTTATGCCTTTATGATATTTTAATATACCTCAATTAAATTTAACTATTATTAGAGATTGTCTAAATTTATCTAGACTTTTGTTAAATATTATGAAGGGCGTTTTGAACTAATACGAGTTAATTATACAAAATACTCATTTTTATCCTTTCAATTAATAATATAATATAAAAATGTTTAATTCTTTTTCTTGTGATAACCGATTTGAAAATTCAATATGTTTATTGAATTTACTTCACAAAAGCAAAACTTTAGGTTTGTACTTTGTCAAGTCTCTTTTTATTAAAAAAACGAAAATTCATTAAATTTAATTCAGCATTAAATAGAAGCCTGTCTATAGCACAAAAAAATGAAATTTTGCAATCTTTTAAATTAATTATTCATAGATATCTATAGCTTATAGAGTTTATTAAATGAGAATGATTTTTTTTTACCAATCATGTATATACTTCATAATTTTGATTGTCAAATCAGTTGGAGTTACAATTTCTAAGGTTAGAGAAATAGAATGTATGATTTAAAGAGTGAGCAGTTTTTTTTTTGTAATTTTGCATATGAATAAAGTTTTTTTATCGTTAATTTTTGAAATAATCAATTTTTATAAATTTTAAATATTGCTCGGAGATCATTATTCAATAATTTATAGAAATTTACTCTGTGTGCCTGTTTTTTTATAGGTCAGTATGACATTGCACAATTCATTTTTTGTTCATTTTTTAATAGAATTGCGTAACTATTAAAATTAAGAAATAAAAATGTAGCAACGACCATGTAGCAAAAGTATTTGCGTCATATTACAAAAGAACAGTGTTGTATTTGTTTATCTAATTAAATCAAAGTTTTTGGTTAATTGACTTCTAATTACTCCAATACTGGATACTCTTTATTTAAAATATAATATAAGTTATCATAGCCTTTTTTACTAATTTAATTGGGCAGTAAATATAAAA
>NW_027292139.1:0-12899 GCF_016086655.4 Lepeophtheirus salmonis | reverse complement strand
TATTATTACATGTTTTGTTTCTGGTTTGAACTCATTAGATAGTGAGATTTTAATAGTATGCATTGTAATTTTGGGGTAGAATCTCATCATTATTCCAACAGAAAACAACCATTTAATGCTTTTTAAGGTAATGGACATTACATTTTTTGATTTATAAATTCAAAGGGAACATCAATTTAAACCAAAAATAAATAATTACGACGTATAACCCTCATTTAATTATATATTATATTCTTAAGGCAAAATGTTCTGAGGCAAAATAGTTTAAAGCAAAAGTACTATTCACGGTCTTTAGCACTACTGTTAAAAGGAGCCAGAAAAAATTTCTTAGGTTTTATAAACACTTTATACCTTAGTGCTTGGAAAATGTTGAAAATTTTCCAAGCACCAAGCAATACATATTAATTATATCTCAAAGATCAAGGAGAATAATATCGTCTATTTCTATAAAATAATATAAATATTTGAAAAATAATTCGTTAAAACATGTGGGCAAACGAAACGAAAATTAAAAAGACTAATATAAAATATAGCATAATCAAGAGTCTTTAAAATAAATATTTAGAAATTACATCAATTCGACGATGAAATTAAAAAATAAAAGAGTTTAAATCTTCAATAAAATATTCACATAAAGTATAGCAATATGTTAAATTCCATCGAGGTTGTTTTCTTTTACTGTCCGTAATTTATAGACTATTTATTGCGTTTAAATAATAATTGCATCAACTCTCTTATTATTTGAAGTAGAGAGGAAATTTTCTTTGCCCAGTTGTTTATTGAATAATGTACTAACTTTTTTATTAACGTCCTTTAAATTTTAGATAAAGATTTACATTCCCACAAAATATGATCGGTCGTTTCTTTTGAACATTGACAGAAGAACCAAATTCCCTGTTCGTTGACAGTCGACAACTATCAAATAATATTTATATAGACCATTAATCTCTTATTTCTAAGCCTGGGGAACTCTATAACAATAAGATAAAGCTTGAGTTTCCATAATACAAAAAATGTTATTTTTTTGTGTGAGTTGAAGAAATGCAATTTATATGTAAATGTTATAATTCAACAAAAAACCATTTTCTACTAATAGATGTAAATAAGTTGTAAATAATTGATTTTGAAGCAAAGTGTTCAAAATAAAATAATTTGGCAAATTCAATTTACGAATAGACAACCTTTTCTTTAGTAATATAAATGATAACTCCACAGCAAATCCTCAGGTGTACACTCCGTTTTTCATGAGTACACTCCCACCTAGTTACTCAATACCTCCATTTTCTTTCCTCAAGAATTCAAGAAAAAGGTTGAGAAAAAATATATAAGACTTGATGAGGTTGGGAGTACCTTAACTCTTTACTAAACCTCATCTAAAGTCACGTAAAAGTTACAATTGATTTTATCACATTAAAACAATACTCATAACGCTATTACCTCATAAACATTTACAAAGTAACCCTCCAAATTTCAATCCATATAAAGAGTGAAGTTATATTATATAAATAAAATTATTGTGCTATGTGTTATTTCCAAAACAATGGATCACAAACAATTATTTCTTTTAATTTTACACTGCTTCTTGATCGGAAAAAATACTGTTCAAGCTTTGAAATGGCTTGAAAAGTGTTAATACTAAGAAACAAGTAAAAAAAAAAAAAAAGATAATCCAAGTGTAAAAATTTTTACCTTCGAAACAATGAAACTAATAAGAAAATCAAAAGCTAAAATAAAGATAAATGTAACCGAAGAAAATTAAAAATAGAATAACGTTACAAGCAAAAAAGTCTTTAATTAACTGAAGAGTTAACCCATCCCTTTAAGAATGATATATTCAAGATAAAAGTCCTTCTTAATCCTTTTTGCATCAATTTTTTTTTCTGCTTCCTTTCTTCCGTCAATTATGTCCTAAAAATTAATCTCCACCAGTCGTTCCCCCAAAATAATGGAGCAAGTAATGTGTGATCCCCTTATAAAACTCCTTTAAAACCCCAAGGTTTCAGAAGAAAAGTGGTATTGCATTCTACGTATCTCCTGTATCAATGTTTATACTTTTGGATTTGGTAATTCATAGTTGTTATTTCAATGTAGCCAATAACCATATCCTGATAACTAATTTGCTTATGCCATTCACCTTTGACCGGGCAAAATACAAACAACCACTGTTTTGAGTGTGCCTTCTCAAGTCAAAAGTCTGTATCAAATTTTATCCTTACGGAATATAATGACACAAAATCAAGCTAGTTCTTTTAAATTGTTTATTTCCTTGAAGTTTATTGAATGAACCAAAAACAAAATAATAATAAGATTAGTCGTAATTTCAATTTAATTCTGACTATTTGAGTAAAATATCTTGAGTTGTATAATGTAATAGATGGTAGATTTTTGGCTTTTTATTATTAATTTTGGAATTGTCAATCTGATCCTTGTTTGAACTATCTTTAGTAACAGATATAATCATTAGCATTGATCACTACAAAAAAACAAAAATAAGTATTAATTAATAAATCATCCAACAATTTGGAAGCAAGAACATTCTTTCAATTAAACTCTCAAGTACATTTTTATATACCCACATATGTGTCACGCTTGACTCTTACATATGTTGACAAAAGATACATTTTTATGAAACAAACAGGAGCTTTCGAACATTATTTCCGAATTCCGCCTACTAATCTAATTCTTGAAGACAGGGTCCGCTTTTCAAAAAGCGGCGAGCACTAAAAGTACATATAAAAGGGTCAACTTGGGGTCCTCAGCCTCATTCGAAATTGATCTATCGACTCAATAAATGATAATTGATTAGACATGAATTCATTCTACAAAAGTCCTTTTCCCAATCTGTCCCATGAGGATGTACAAAATCTCTTCCCTATAAACGAGGTGATGGACCGCCATTATCAACTATTGGATGCCATTGAAGAAAGAATTTCCCGATTCGCTCCCCATCTATGGAAAGGGGAGCCTGAGGGATTAAAACATTTTATAAGCCAAGAAGAACAGGATCGAGAGAGACGGAGTAAAGCTGTTGATAGATTGTATGCAGATATTGAGAAATCGGTGCAATTCGAATATACTGGAGCTCTGGAACTCTCATTTGGGAATACACCCATTAACCCAGACAACTTTTGGAATGACCCTGATGTAGAATTACAACTAAAAATGGAGAAGGAAGAGAAGGCCCAAAGGAAGTTCCTTAGCTGCAATGCTACTGAACCAACTCAAGAGCCAGTAATTCCCGACTTGGATGAATACTTTCAAAATTCCTCTCCCATTCCTCATATATTCGACCGTGAAGAACAATCCTCAATCAGAGATGACTTTATACATGGAATCCCTTTGAATTATCCTCAAAGTTTCGAAAAGGAATGTTTAAATGAGATTCAAAGGGAAGAAACAGAAAAAGAAGTGTCCCAGAAGAAGTCAATAAGCAGTTATCGTTTGGCTCTTGCTAGAGGCACTCCATCTGAAACGGAAATCAAGAGACAAGAAGATTGCCGTCAGAAGAAGATGACTTGGAAAAAAAAGAAATTGCTGAATAAGCTGAACAATGCTTTTATCGCTTATGAAACGAACCCTACGTATCGATTTTCAAGCCAAAACTTGAGGAAAGCCAAAAGTACGAATTGCAACAAATCCCAGGATCAAGCAAATGATCTCATAGACTATTCATTGATTCTTTCCTAAATATCCTAAATATATGTTTTATTTCATCTAATACCCTGTTTAGATTTATAACCATAGCCATTTTGCTGAAATACTATTATTAATTAATAAATTATATCTTTTCGAAGTTTAAAATTCAAAGTGTTCAGATTTTATTGTACCACTCGGTATTTAGATGTTCTCTCTTTGAAAAATAAGAAGAATAATGAAAACAGCTTTAGAAAAAAAATCATGTTCTGATAAGAGTGAAAAAAGTATTTCACTCTTTCTGGGTCATATTTTATACAGCACTACTTATATAACTAGTAGGAGATATACTGACAAGTCAGTGGTAATTTAATGAAATTTAGTACAAATGATGAGTAAGGTAAATACTTGAATTTGCAAAATCCTTTTATTTCGAACACTTCAATTCAAAATCAATTATTTAAAACTTATTTAATTACATTTATTGAAAATTGTTGTTTGTTAATTTAAAAAAAAAATTGCATTTATTCCTATACAAACAGAAAAAAAAGTTTTTTTTCTTAACCTTAAGTTAGTGAACATCCTTTTTTTTTTGACGTAGTTGATGAACTTAAACCCAAGTGTTAGTGAATTGTATTATTTCTTGATATACAGTTGACATAAACTCAAAATTACGCTAATTAATCATAAAAACATTAGATTTGGTAATGAAGAAGATATGATTTGAGATTATTATACTTGAAATGTTATAATTTCATTTTCAATTTAACTATTATATGAAATATTAATCACTTTTAGTACATAAATGGTCTCATTAACTTTGATGAAATTGAGTTTGATAAATGCATTAACAGCTGATATTCCATTTGTAGCGATGTTCATAGCTGAAGTTGAAAAAAAAAGAAAAGTGAACAAACTCACGTAATCTTGATTAAAAAATGTACAATTTGCGAATAATTCCAAGAAAATACATTCTTGCAACAACATAAAGTTGCATTTATTCTGAAAGATCTTTTACGAGCATATTAATGCTGCTTCCAGCATTAAAAACTTTTTTAAATATATTTAAAGTAATTATATCAAATTTGGGTAAATGAAAATTCAAGCTTTATCCTATTGTTGGATAGATTCTGCAGCACTTTGAAATTATTTGATAGTAATACACAATAATATTTTCCTTGATTTTAGGGATACAATTAAATTATACAACATTTTCCATGTCCTTATGTGTAAATCGTGTATAAGCCCAATATATAAAATATGAGATGTATGGTGTCTAAAAACATTATTTGATAGCAATAGGCGACAATACGTGTACTTAGAGATACAATTAAAATCTCCATCAACTTTCCATACGTTCTAATATAAATTATTTATAAAGTTTGAAACTTTTCCCCTCGCTCCTTTTAACGTTAGTGTCAGAGACAGACTTCCAACGACAAGAAACATGTATAACTGCCACTGACGTCGGTATTTCATTATATCTAATCTTTTTTTAGTGTTCCTTTAATTGGTCAGATGGAGTTGCACTGATTAATTAAAAGTAAACAGTATTATAGTATTACAATTTAGTAAATCTGATATAGGAATTGTCTTTGAAGTCCATATATAAAATGAATGTATATTTACCCAGTATCAAACCTTCTCACTTTGAGTTCAATTGAATAATTTCCTACGAAAGAGATGAAGGCCTCCTTGTGCATGGAAACTCCCAAACACACGGAACACTACCAAGACAGTTAAAAATAGCAAAGATTTACTGTAAAGGATTTGCTCTTCCGTCCTTGATTAAAATTTACGATGAAGTTTCTCAAAAAAATTCCTGATCGATTCAGGTGCGGAAATCAGTGTATTTCTTTCTAATACCAATAAATAAAACACCATCCTTCTTTTTAAAAGCCGCTAATGGTTATCTATTCCACGTCATGAACATGTTCAGTTAAAACTTAATATAAAATACCGTAATTTTTCTCGGTATCTATCAAAGTGAGAGTATCTCAAATGCTCGTTGGGGCATCTTTTCTCCATGTTTTGACCGCCTCCTTTACCTCTGCCGTCGTAGACTAGTCAATGCCTCTAATTTCACATAATTACGGCAAATTTTTGTCAAAGTATATTGATATTATAAAAGCAGAGCTTTCAGCAAAGGAAGCTTTGTTCATAGCATCGAGATAATTATCCGCTAAGACTCATCAACTTTTCCTAGAACAACTAAAAATAAGCAAAGAAGAAATTATTCAAGGATAAACTGTATATGGATTGTGTTGATTTTTTAGCGAAGCCCTATTTTCTACATAAATAAGGCTATGTATTTAACAATATCACTGGAAGTGTAGGCTTTTCCCTGTATGAAATGAAATAAATAATCATTGCAAAATATTGAAATAATTATATTTGTCATTAGTTAACTATATAAATACTAATCAATACACAAAGTAATTATAAGAACTATGAATAATGGAAATAGACTTTGATACAATTATATATATACAAATATATAATAAACTAAATAAATATCAAGACTGAGACATAAGTTTATGACAACAGAATGAATCGAAATGGCAAAATATATCGCAATGTCTCCTTCGTAGATGTCATGAGTATGTTCAGATAAGAATGTCCTATCAATTTTATCCTTAATTTCTTCGAACGAAGATATTTCATCATCCTTCATAGACGATTCAATCTTTAATTCAAGTTATTTTATCTCACTTTGGACTCTGAAAATTATAAATTTTTTAATCAAACTGAGATTCTAAACAGTATTTAATAATGAACTTACCTAGCTTTAGCAGTTGTTAGTGAAGTCGATCTTGTGGGTGTAGGTAAGACGGATGAATATGCAGGAAAATCGGGAAATATAGTTGGCATTGCATTTTGTTAAAGGTTTTAGCACTTTATGCCAATATGTTTTCTATAAGTATTCGAGTCTCTTCGCTCTGTCGAGTAGCATGATTCGTGTAGATCAAGACTCCAAACACGAGCATTTTTAGTAGAAATTTGTTTCCACTTATCCTTCAGTTCTTCATTCTTTGGGAATATATGCAAACGATGCTTGAGTTTGGTGACTGTAGAATCTGAATTATGTTCAGATCCTTTCGCCTTACGATGGCAAGTTCTACATCTCGAGACACAGCAAGTCAACATTTTTCTTATACGTTGAATTAGTTATAAATAAGTACAGAATCACTGAATAAAATTAATTATTATCAGCTACCTTCTCCAACGAGAAGTACAAATGAAAATAAAAATAAAGTAGCCTTCATTGTGTAATGGCTACAGAAATGAGCACAATCCATAGACTACAGTTTATACCTGAATTATTCAATGGGAAAAACTATATATAATTCGACATTCAAATAGTACTTGGGCATCCCTATTACACATGGTGCCAAAAACTATTGGCAAATGGAAACCCTGAGGCAATTTTTGTCGACTCAATAACGTCACACTTCCAGATCTATATCCTCTTCCGAACATATATGATTTTTACACAGACCTTAGTCGGGTTATTCAATTTTTCCTAAAGTTGATCTATTCAAAGGTTATCATTAAATTCCTGTACACCTCAATCATATGCCAAAAACAGCCCTTTTGCCCTCTTCAAATTTTTACAATTATTTTTCTGTCTTAAAAAATCAGCTCATGCTTTCCATAAACTCAATAATCATGCTCTAAATGAGCTTGATTTTGTCTATGTTTATCTAGACGATATTTTAATAGCAAGTTTGTCTAAAAACAACATCTAAAACATTTGAAAACCTATTTCCAGAGACTTCATGATCACCAATTACCCATTAATCTAGCAAAATGTAAATTTGGAATCACAAACATTGACTTTATCTGTCATAATGTAAAATCATTAGGTTTCATCCTTCTTTCCAACAAGTGCAAAACAATTAACTCCTTTCCATTTCCATCCAATCTCACAAAAGTCCAAGAATTTGTCGATTGTTTAACATTTCATGATTGTTTTGTTTCTGGAAGGGCTAAACTTCTATAACTTTTTTTCAACTTCTAATAGGAGCTTCCCGGACTAGGTACCTCTCATCAAATACAATATTTATCCCAATATAGAATTCAAGTAATCATTTAATCGTGCAAAGTCAGCATTAGTTAATGCTACCTTACTTATACATCCGATTCTCAAAAAACCTTTAGCTCTTTCGGTCGATGCTTCTGACACGGCGATTGGGGCCATTTGGGAACAACTTCAAAACAATACATGAAAACCTTTAACTTTCTTTTCAAGGCAATTCCACACACTTGAATTAAAATATAGTACTTTTTATCGCAAATTCCTATTCGTACATTCATCTGTAAGACATTCCCGAAATAATGTTCAAGGTACTCAATTCACAGTGTATACAGATCACAAACCTTTAACATATTCTTTTGCTAAAGTTTTGGATCCCGTCAACAACGACACCTTTCATTTATTTCAGAGTATATTACGGACATTCAACTCATCTCTGGTAAAAATAACAGCGTTGCAGACGCAGTATCAAGGATTAATATGGGCTCATTAGCATAGATTGACCTTCAGTCTTTGAATCTTGCACAATTCGAAGCCAAAGATGAAATTTCCTCCTACTGCATAACTAAATCCAAATTTAAATTATCTGGTGTGGATTTTGGTTCTTCAGACAAACCAATTGTGTTTTTATCTTATATTTCTGGGCCACTCTGCGCCTGACGGTTCCTCAGTCATTGAAACGGGAAGTATTTGATATTATTCACTTGTTATCCCATCCATTAGCTTGCTCTTCCGTTAACCTTCTAGCAAAAAGCTAAGTTTGGAGTGGTAATAAATAAAGAAATCAAAATTTGGGACAGTCAATGTATCAAATCTCAAAAGTAGACATTCCACATAGATCAACACACATCCAGATTCCCATTCTTACTTCAGGTTTCTCTCATATACATGTCCATTTAGAGGATTCACTTCCCTCATCTCAAGAATTCACCCATGTTTTGACATTAAAAGATCGTTTTTCTCGTTGGCTAGAAGCTATTCCAATCTCCAACACGGATGGAACTTCTTGTTTACGAAAATTGTGCTTACATTGGATATCACTATTGATGGTCAGGAAAGCGGAGGCGGTTAGTTTTAGACCAGCAGTTCACTTGCACAGCATGTGGGCCAAGGCTTATTATGGAATAATAGAAGGGATTCTGAATACTTAGTATAGCGTCGGTGATAGGTTTTGATCCCTCATGGGGACCGGCTTTATCATACGATATTAGAAGGGGTTCTTGGTACTCAGGATACCGGCAGTGGAAGATTTTGATGCCCCTTATTTATTCGACGACATTATTCTCCAAACCTTTTGTTTTTGCAAGTACGAAAAAAATATTCGTAGTTTTGTACTTCTCTTTACAAAGCCATTAAATACTTTGGCAATTAAAGAATTGGATAAATTTTCATTGATTTTTTGCTGTAAGCATAAGATTCTTTTTCTTTTGCAATCAAATGATACATTAGGGAGGTATAGAGTAATTTTTTTTTTTTTGTATTTAAAAACAAAAAAAAACGGTCATGTACAGCAAATTTCATATCGACAAATATTATAAGTTATATCCATCGGCTGTAGTTTTTTTTAATAGTTATTTGTTTTTTATAAAAACAATAATAGGACTGAATAAAATATTTAATTGTATTTATGTCTCTATGGGCTAGACTTCAATAGATGCAATGACTTGATGCATGCTTGACGTCGTTTCACATGATTGCTGATGTTTTCTGGTAATAAGTATATTTATTTGTACTCCCCTTTCCTGTTTGTTTTGGAGTATCCTCTAATGATTTACATAGAACCATCACTAAAACAAGAACCTTTTCCCCTCTTTATCTGTATTTTGACAACTTTAGACTCCCCATTTTGTCCCTATTTGGATGCATTTAAATAACATAAATAATGATTATCATTGGTCACTACAAAAAGAAAAAAAATATTAATTAATTATTATCATCCAACAACTTAGAACATTCTTTCAACAAAGAGTCTCAAGTACATTTTTCTGTGGGCACATATGTTTCATGCTTGATTCTTACTTATGTTGACATTAGATGAAGTCATATTTTGTCAACAAGCAGGAGCTTTCGGACACGATTTCCGAATTCTCCCTCCCACACAAGTCGTTGAAGACACAGGGTCTGCTTTCTTAATAAACGACGGACACTAAAAGTACATTAAAAACGTCAACTTGGGATCCCATCTATGGAAAGGGGAGCCTGAGGGATTAAAACATTTTATAGGCCAATAAAAACAGGATCGAGAGAGACGGAGTAAAGCTGTTGATAGATTGTATGTAGATATTGAGAAATCGGTGCAATTCGAATATACCGGAGCTCTGGAACTCTCATTTGGGAATACACCTATTAACCCAGACAACTTTTGGAATGCCCCTGACGTAGAATTACAACTGCATATGGAGGAGGAAGAGAAGGCCGAAAGGAAGTTCCTTAGCTGCAATGCTACTGAACCAACTCAAGAGCCAGTAATTCCCGACTTGGATGAATACTTTCAAAATTCCTCTCCCATTCCTCATATATTCGACCGTGAAGAACAATCCTCGACTGGAGATGACTTTAAAGAGGGAATCACTTTGATTAGACCTATAAGTACTGATAAGAAATGTTCAAAGGAGGTTCTGAAAGAAGAAGCAGAAGAGGAGAAGCTCTGGAAGAAGTCAATTAGCAGTTACTGTTTGGCTCTTTCTACAAGCAATCCAGCTGAAAGGGAAATCGAGAAACAAGAGGCCTGCTAAATTCAAACCCTTTTTATGCAGACATTATATATTTTAGAAGACAAAAAATCTGAATTAAGAATTAATCTTTAAAAAAACACAGATAATGGCTGATTTTAATGATTTTTCTAATTTGAAAAGTATGAGTATTACAGCTAGGATGAAAGTGCTAGGAACATTCATAACTTTGTTTAGAAGTAAAGTGGGTGAAAACATAAAAAATATTGATTAAAAGATTCAAAAATCAACCTCTAAGTACGCAATTTTTGTAAAGAAGAATATAGTGGCAAAAATTCAAATGTGGAATTTATTTATTTTACTTGGGTTAATTGGATTTTCTAGGATTAAAAAGATTCAAAGATTTTTCAAAAACGATGTTTACATGGTTCAGATGAATTTTTGATAAAGATTCCGTATGGAATAAAATACTGGAACAAACGTTACTTTAAATAATGGGTACTGCATTAGAGGGAGAGAAATGCAACGGACCATGCAAAAGTACACGGATAACTAATGATATCTGCCCATTCTGTAGTAAAAATGAAGCAATTAATGGAGAATTGACGGAAAAAGTTTTCTAAAGAATGGAATGACAAGAATCAGTTTTAAAGAATAGCAGATTCACATATATATCGAATAGGTCAATAAAAAGGAAATGAGATTTTGTGAAGGTAAAATTTTTAAAGAGGATGGTTTTTTAAGAGAAGAGAAATTGGCCCAAGGTATAGCTTTTTTAATTGTATAAAAATGATGGGAAACAAAAGGCTGAGTGGCCATATGGGTACAAGTGACACTGAACGTTCTGGACGCCCTGATGAGGTTACTATTCCAGAGATCATTGATTAAATCCACCATATGGTGATTGGTGATGGATAACAGAAGAGTGAAGATACGTGAGATTGCTTTTGCTCTGGGCACCTATAGTTGGAACCACTAATTGTGGTACCTCAACTGCTGAGGTATAAGCTGGTACATTGTTGTAATGGAAAATGACTTTTTTGAGGGCCAATCGTGGACATATTTCTTTCATCTCGGTTTTCAAACGGTCCAATAGCGATGAATAATATGCAAATTTGTCTTACAGGTCTTTACCATTTCGATCATCATTGGAAAGCTATAGAATTAAGCAACCAAATTTTTATTTATTCAGATGTAATACAATAAGTTTGACCTTGGCCATATTTGTTTACCTTAAATATCTCAAAAGAGGTATTTCTGATTCCATTTCAGAATATTATTAATAAATCCATCCACCTTATATCTATACATTTCTTAACTTTTTTTTTTCTTTATATAAATATACAATTATATTTCTAATAAATAGATTCAAACAGTTCCCACCAGAACATCAAAAATTATCTCCCGTTTAAGAAATATTACTCTAAACCTAAAATACTAATACTTTGTTGTTTCTCATCGTATTTTTCATTTTTATTTGTAGCTTTTTGTTATGATCATGTAATAGCATGCAATCAACTTACAAGTTTCTGCCTTCAAAAAAATGTTGAAAAGAATTGACCAAAAACCTGTGCTAGTTGTGACGGTTTGTAAATACACTTCAAATATCCTTAACACAAAATATATTTACAACCATTTTCAGAATGTGAGAACTTGATTAGTCAAGATTTTTGTGATGAGTACAAGGATCGATGTGACATTGATCCAAAAGTTAGATACGCATGCAAAAAAACTTGCGGATTATGTAGTGAGTATAAATTTATTTTTCATATTGTAATTTTGTTACTATTTTTAAGTTTTTATCAAGATAATTCCAGCTATGATGCCCTATTGAATGATTTACAATGCAATACTTTTAAACGGAAAGGCTACTGCGAAAAACCTAGAACTACCATTTTTAGGCAAAGAGCTTGCAAAATAACATGCAATTTATGTGGGTTCGAGAAGTGTTTTAACTATGAAGAAGTTACTACTGTCACTACTGGTTTCAAGAACCATAATTTCAATATTGTCCAATAAATATAGGAAACAAGATAATTTTGTTAATCCTGATTGCATACACATAAGCCTTTCTATAAGTTTGGGGTATTAATAGATTTTCCATTGATAACTGTCATATTTAGTTGTTTTTAGGAGTATTTCCATATTGTTGTATGTCTCTTCTATTTTTTTAAATTTTGGACAGAATGAGTAATGGGAACGGATATCATTTTATTAACTTTATGCAGAAGGACAATATATTTTAAATTGTAATACACTAGCACGAACACATTATCTTAAAGATAGCCAATAATTTTTTTTATTTTTTATATTTAGCTTATTTATGTTAAAATTTTAAAGTAAAACAATCTACTACAAATATATTATAGGTTAATTTATATTGTAAAACCTCCTTGTATACAACATTTTTTCTTGTTGTCTGTCCATTTGATGTAAATATAATCAAATTTGCATCCCCTTTTGACACTCTTGAATAGGCAAAATATAATTAAACCATATGAAAATACTGAATTTAATAAATATAAAACATTTTTTTCTAATGTTGGACCATGTGATTT
>NW_027292138.1:0-558 GCF_016086655.4 Lepeophtheirus salmonis | reverse complement strand
TTATCTGATGTCCATTAATTTGACAAAATCTATTTTTGAGAGATATATCAATTTGTACCATTCAATAGTTTTTATTAAATTTTTGCGTAATTTCAAATATAAACTTAGTTAACAAATAACAAAAATTAAGTCAGAATACTTTAAACTTGGTTAAATTTTAAATAATGATAAGAGATGTTTTTGAATTGTATATAAAAAGGTAATAGCTCCAGAATTTTTTTTTACTTTATAATCCATTAATTAACATGTTTTACGGATTATTATTGAGACATGATTTTAATTTCAGAGATTTATTAATTTTTAAATAATACCATACTTTTGAATAAATTTTTTTGTAATTTCAAAGATAAGCTGTATTTACCAATAACAAAAATAAATATGATTGGTTTAAACATGGTTTAAATTTTTATTGAGCAATCGATTAGTGATTATTTTATACTAAATTTTCCGTCTTCAAGACAACAAGGATAATGGTGACAGCATTGAAAAAAACCAAAAAATATTGTTTATGATACTACAAAAAATATTGCGTAATGCAGAAACTGCTTTATTTTTTTG
>NW_027292137.1:0-590 GCF_016086655.4 Lepeophtheirus salmonis | reverse complement strand
TCCAATTGTCCCAGACCATTTTTCCTGACAATGTAAATTATTGAAAATTGCCTGCTCTAACGGGTATTTTGTAAAATGCCCGATTTTCCACATTGTCCGTAGCATATATATATATGAGTTTATCATAAATTTAATTTTTAAAATGTTGCTTCTCATTGAAAATTGAATATCAAGGCTATTTGTTTATCTTTTAGAATTTGTTCCTGTGAAAACACAAAATCATCATTGTTGGAAGATGTGGTTTTAAATACCTATCAAAACAGTTAAAGATGAACATAATAGAATATATTTGAAAATCTTTGCCGTTTTCGATCTCAATACCAGTCAAACAGACAGTAAAACATTTTAAATTATTCATATTTTCGTCAATATTTTCAATTTTGTTAATTTACCATTTGGTACTGCAACCATTCAATGAGAAGCAACATTTTAAAAATTAAATTTATGATAAATATATTATTTGGGGAATTTTGAAAAGATATATTTTTTAAAGAGAACTGACCCAAGACAACTACAGCTTTTAGCAACAATCCCGGTATGGGGTGTTCAATATGAAGATCACAATCTTGGCTATACTGATTGATCATGGG
>NW_027292136.1:0-510 GCF_016086655.4 Lepeophtheirus salmonis | reverse complement strand
CGACATTTCCGAAAAAATATTTTGTTGTTGTCCGGTAGGTAGATACAAATTTCATGGCCTCCATTAATTTCAATCCTGGCGAGGTGAGATTTTTTTTTTGGCATTAATTTCATTTCAGTTCAATGAATTTCAACCGAATGTGCCTCCCAAACTTCTTAAAATTTATGCTAAATATTTGTGGCTCTTTCTTCACAACAAAAGAAGAACTCAGATTTAGAAATTTTAATATCAAAGTATAAACCTAAGTTGGAAACAATGAAACATGATTTAGTTTCAAAACATCAAGCAATTGACTACTCCACAGGAGAAATGAAAAAATTGAAGTTCACAGTCAATGATGCATTGACGTCCCAATTGAAGGAACATACAAATAAAAATATTATTTTACAGAAGAAAAATAAAAATTTAGAAATTAAAACGAAGACATTGAGTGAAGGTTCACTCAAAAAAGAACTTGAAAATACCAAATCCAAGATGAAAAAAATAAGAAATAAACATTATAAATTAATG
>NW_027292135.1:0-1097 GCF_016086655.4 Lepeophtheirus salmonis | reverse complement strand
GGAAAAGTCACATGACCTGCCAACAGTCCTGAGTTATCTCCCATTGAAAATTTGTGAGGCTTGGTCAGAGGGAAATCAATGAAAATGCACCAGCGACTTTAGAGGACGAATTAAAAAAAACTGAGAAAAGCTTGGGAAAAAATTTATCCAGATACTTTGAATAATCTATATAAAGGTATGCCAAAACTCATAAAAAATGTATTCAAGCATGGGAAGTAAATAAAGGTTTTCGCCAAACAAAAATCACTTGTTTAGGTTATTTCATGATTTGATCTAAAAATTGATTTTGTTTTGATTTGCCTACTGGAACCATTCTCAGCCAATTGTTTCCTATAATTTTCATACAATTAAAAAATACTACTACTAGGGTGAATTTCACTTCTCTTAAAAACCAAATTCTTTAAAATTCTTTCTCTTTCAAAAACCTCATTTGCTGATAAATTGCTATTTTTATTGAAAACCTCTCCCAAGAACGATATCTTCCTTTTGATTGAGGTATCCGATATATAATCCAATCTGCTATTCTCTAAAACTGGTTCCCATTTTCCATTCTTTCTAAAACTTTTTTCTGTTAATTCACCATTAATTGCTTAATTTTTGGACCTACATCATTATTTATCCGTATAATTTTGCATAGTTACCTTTACCTTTGTCTCCCTTTAGTGTCTCTATGTCATTCTTTATTTATGTTCATAATGCCTTGTTTAGAATTTATTAGCATATTTAAATATTTTAAATGAAGGCTTAGTTAATCTAATTCACTGCTTCACTTAAAAGTAATTCCTTTTGTTTTTTCTATTGATTTTTTTTTCAATGTATAAGTCATTATTATAAATAATACATGCAACTTCATCAAAACTGATGGGTACACATTTTATTTCCAAAACCCCTATAAAATAATATATATAACATTAAATTTTGTATCAAAAATAAAGATATTTGTTTTTACTGTACGAATAACAAAATATATCTTTTTGAAACCTCAAATTGATGTTTTTATGATTATTTTAAAATTAATAAATATTTTTTCGAATTTTTACTTATTTGGCATTTAAAAGTTAAAAAAATGGTACAAAGTTAAAATGACGTCATTATTA
>NW_027292134.1:0-687 GCF_016086655.4 Lepeophtheirus salmonis | reverse complement strand
AATTAGTGAAATTCAAAAAAAAAAAAAAAAAATTACATTTATTTTTCCTATTTTTGTTGTCATTTAAGCTTTTGGCATAAAAAAAGTTGTCAAAGTGACTTAGGTAGTATGAGTCCTGTTTCTGGTGTAGTGTTCAAAAAATGCCCTCAAAATGTGGAACTAATTGGTTTAGAAATGAAACTTTATACACGATTTAACTTGGAAACACCACAAATTTTTAAATATGACGAGGCACAAAAGCTGAATGAATCCAATTTTAATGCTTCAAAACTTACGAGAACGCTTGTACATGGATATAAGACTAGTTGTGATCACGAATGGGCAGTTGGAATGAGACAAGCTCTTCTGAATGAAGTAAGACTTAAAAATAATTTATAAGAAATTAATCAATCACAAAATATATAGTCAGATATAAATGTGTTTTGTGCTGACTGGAAGAATGGGGCGTCACCTTTATTATATGATCAGGCAGTAGCAAACACACATATAGTTGGATTAATGATTGCAAAATTCTTTAATGATGTCAGTAAAGTAGTTGGATCTATTGGACCGAACCTTCATTTAATTGGCTTTAGTCTTGGAGCACATGTGTGTGGAATTGTAGGATCTAATATACCAAATTGTAGCCGGATATCTGGTTTGTCTAATTTAATACCATATTTTAATAATAATTAAAACATTTGTAAC
>NW_027292133.1:0-775 GCF_016086655.4 Lepeophtheirus salmonis | reverse complement strand
CCTTTATCAAGCACTTTTACATTCTTCTTTTGTTGATGGTTCCTTTGTCTTATTTTAGATTTCTGCTTTCGCAAAGAAACAAATATGTTACGTGATGAGAGCTTGTGCTCCTCAGGATCGTAAAAACCCACTTTCACAGCCATTATTGAATAATTAACTCCGAACAATGTCGGGTACTTTCGCTGGTAATACTTAATTATCAAATATATAAATGATTGTTGCAAAATTTCTTTCTCAACGTCATTTAACAAACCCTATAAACTAAAGATATCTATGAATCATTAAATTGAAAAATTTGATTTTTTTTTATCCAACAGACATGCTTCTAAGTAATGCAAAATCAAATTTCATGAACTTAACGTTATTTAATAAAAGAGAATTTAAAAAAGTACGAGCCTAAACTTTATCTTTCTGGTTTCATTCAATACGCATATTAATGAAATTACAGCAATAATTCCCTAGTAAAGAATCTGGTTCAAACATGTTATGACGCTAATATCAATGACACATACAATGAAGGGCAGTATCTAATGTGGTCCTCTGTAGAAAAGAAAAAATGAATATTCGAATCTATTTACATCACCATAGAAGATGTCAAAGCTGATCGTGTGTGTATTAATTATTATTTAATTATTTTTAGGATGGAATCAGAGTACAAACGGTGCTCCTTTACAGAAGTGTGTCGGAATTTATACATTGTGCTATTTTGACGAAGAACAGAAACTTTGTGGAAGTAAAATTATCGCAAAAAGCAATAAACCTACTAAATGAATAT
>NW_027292132.1:0-559 GCF_016086655.4 Lepeophtheirus salmonis | reverse complement strand
CTGTTATATGGTTATATCTCCTCCTCCTCCCTGTTATATGGTTATATCTCCTCCTCCTCCTCCCCCTGTTATATGGTTATATCTCCTCCTCCTCCCTGTTATATATCTCCTCCTCCTCCCTGTTATATGGTTATATCTCCTCCTCCTCCCTGTTATATGGTTATATCTCCTCCTCCTCCCTGTTATATGGTTATATCTCCTCCCTGTTATATGGTTATATCTCCTCCCTGTTATATGGTTATATCTCCTCCTCCTCCCTGTTATATGGTTATATCTCCTCCTCCTCCCCCTGTTATATGGTTATATCTCCTCCTCCTCCCTGTTATATGGTTATATCTCCTCCTCCTCCCTGTTATATGGTTATATCTCCTCCCTGTTATATGGTTATATCTCCTCCCTGTTATATGGTTATATCTCCTCCCTGTTATATGGTTATATCTCCTCCTCCTCCCTCCTCCTCCCTGTTATATGGTTATATCTCCTCCCTGTTATATGGTTATATCTCCTCCCTGTTATATGGTTATATCTCCTCCCTGTTATATGGTTATATCTCCTCCTC
>NW_027292131.1:0-3590 GCF_016086655.4 Lepeophtheirus salmonis | reverse complement strand
GCCCAACTGTGGATAGATACCAAATGTAAATTATCTAATCATTCTTTAATTAAAGGAGTGTACTCGATTTCTCAAGGACCAATTTACTCATACCTGGGAACTATCTAAAAAAATGAATTGTACTTTAAATATATAGAGAAATTTCATCCGCAGAAGAAATGTGAAGGGAGATGTGAGGTTGATGGATGTCATAGAATAATTCATTATTACATTTTGAACAAAGCAATCATACCTCTAATCTTCGTCCTGAATATCCAGTACTCTTTACATCTGTGAATATTCAATTTGATGGATGTCCATTGGAAACTATGTATCGTGTTTCTCAAGTCATACCTTCAGCAGTAATATACTTTATGAATTATCCAGCTCACGGGATATCTGGTACTGTAGTTCTCGATACAATGTCTCAGGAGACCTGACAACTAAAGCGATTTGTTGATAAAGTTAATTCAGATCATCATAATACCGTTGAAATTTCTGTATATAAACTTGAAAATAAAGGTCTACGATTACAAGATTGATAATCTTATTTGGATTGGCTGGGGATGTGGCGTGTGTGCTTTTTTCAATGAGGCTCTTCGTTTGGTTAAGGATAGTGCAACAACTTCACAAGTATCTACTCAATCTATAGCCACCGAAGTATTCGTAGAAGTACCAGTAGCCATTGCTGGTAAGCTCCCTATTTTTCAAAATCTACAAAAATGTATCTGTAATGCCCAGTGAATCGAAAACCAAGCCCCTAGAGATATATCATATCTCCTTTAATAGGAAATTCCAGTACAATTCACTCTAACACATTCTGACAAACTATTTATTTTAACTTAGATAAAAATGGACCTGGGATACTCATTATATTTTTAACTTTCAGGCCAGAATTCGACTTGGTACATAGATAGAACCTTTAAAGTTGTGCTCATATTATTTCACAATGGCTTGATGGATGGTTTTCAACTCTTTCGGTTGAAAATTTGGTTAATAGAGTGATACTTGATCATACCGGAGTCTTTAAGTGAAGAAACTAATGTCAGACAAACTAGTTGCGAACCATCCAAAGCTACTCCCCCCGTTGTTGTGACCATTTAAGAACTTGTTTTTGTCATTTAATGTGTTGTATATCATAATTCTTGATAATTTTAGCTAAAATATAATCATATTTTATGATTAGATTAAAAAAAAAAGAATACTTAGTGTTAGATGGTACGAAATTCAGAGTTCTATTTCGTGATTTGGTGTGGATGACTCTAAACATGATGAAAATTATCTTAACTTCACAATTTGCAATGGGGGTATTTCTATAAATGACATCATTACCAACATCCTCCATTAATTAATGATGGTTCCTCGGGAAGGGAAGAATTTACCCGTGCATTTCTCCATAAATTTTTTGAACGTAGGATGATTAACAATGAATAAGGTTATTATATTACATGCAATAAGCATCTTCGTGAGATCAAGATTAAAATCTTGCTTGATTTATTCATCGTTAACTTGATTTTATAGATGAATATCCATACTCTTGTTATGAGATGTGGATAATGAGTGGCGTGTAATTCTAGACAGGGGACTAAAGGGACATTTATATTGACAAATCCGACAAACCATCTATTTCTCATGCTATAAGTATTTTCCAAATTCCTGGAACTCCATTTTGAGAAATCCAGACAGAAGGCAACGTTATTTTAGGCATTTTATTCAGTTTTCTATCGACAATCAGCATCTAATATTATATTAATATTGAATAATAAAGGCGGAAATGATGACGTTCTTGATAGAAGATGTATATTATTTAATCAATGATGCCATAAGTATTTCTTTCCTTCTCCTCGCACGCTTTTGTATTCTTACCAAAATCACCAACCTTAGATATTATTTAATTAATGACGACATAGAGCCTGATAGATTGAAATTAAAATACATCATACAAGTTATCATTGAAAAAAGAAAAAAAAGAAAAATAAACAATTCTTGCATTTTTTTCTCTCTTTTGAGGCGTGTAAGATATAATTTACACTCCAGTACTAAAGTACTTAAGTCTTAATAATGAATATTTATACAATTGATAAGGTACTTTTCTTTCCCCTCTCTTCTCCCTCCCCCCTACACAAAGCAGATCCTTTTGATTATTATACAAAAGAAAAAAAACAATAGTGAGTAATTATAAAAAAGACTTGTCAATATTAGTGACAGAATTAACGTAACAGTGTGCAGGCATGTGTTATTCTTCAAATCATTCTGGTATTATTGAAGAGTTTAACTGGACTACGTGGGATTTATTTCTATAAACATTAAAAAATTACAGAATTTTAATTTCTGATTATCATGTCTGGGTTTTTTATTTATGTCAAAGTTATAAAGTTTAATTTTTATCATTTTTTTTTTGTTAGATTATTTCAAGTTTAGTACAACAACCATTATAAGACTAAAAAAACAAATTTATTTGAATACTTTTTTACAATAATAGTAAGTTCCTAAAGAATCACAAACTACTTACGTAAATAATTCAAAACAAAAACATTGCACTCTCCATTTCTTTAGTACTCACCTTTGTATAAGACCAAAAATAAATGCACATTTAATGAAAATAAAAAGAAATACACAAATAAATACTCATAAGAAAAAGAAGAGTAACTGTTTTTGAAAGATATAATTTTATTATTTAAAAAAGATAAATTCACTAGAAAAGAAACATATTTAAAAAAAATTTGATTTAATTTATTATAATCATAATTATTATTTATATTTTATTATATATTCAATATATTTTCGTTGTTTTAAAGGCGTTACGTTTATTAAATGGCACAAGAGCTTGTAATGTAACAACTACTGTGTACAGAAACTACGTTCCCGATTTCCTGACTTGGCCGGACCCTGATTACAATTATACATTTAAACAATTTAAGATGATGACCATGGAATTGTTCTTTGACGTCCTATATAGTATTGAATCCGATTCTTGGCAATAATAATTTTATAATTAAGAAGCGTAGTAGCTACAATTTGTACGCCTCTTAACATTTTATATAAAGATTAACTTTTTAACGTCCTCACGAAAAAAAAAAAACAATCAATGTTTTTTTTAATGTTCCTTTAATTGGTTCGATGGAGTTGCACTAATTAAGTATAAGCTATACTGTATAAGTAAACATTATAGTGTTACAATTACTCCATCCAACCTAGGAATCTTTTGGTTAAATCCATACACATATAGTATATTTCTTTCTCTAGGAATCACCCCTTACATCCCCCCAATTGTACACCAAATGTTGGGAGTATTTTTGGGTACTGCCGTGTCTCAAAACGGGATGTAACTTACCGCCGAAACTTGAAAAAATAATTAAGAGCCCCTCACAACCCCTCCCTCCAATTGTACCCCGAATGTTTAGTGGTGTTTTTGGGTTCTTATTGGCTTAAAACTATAATCGTCTATATGTTTGGGGTACAATTGGGGACTGTAAGGGGCTCTTAGTAGTTACTTAAGTATCGCCGGTACCCGAAAACACCCCCAACATTTGGGGTATAAAATTACAATGACAAAAGTCTATGCCCCGTTTCCGTATAAATTTATACGAAATTGATTTTATGCGAAAATG
>NW_027292130.1:0-977 GCF_016086655.4 Lepeophtheirus salmonis | reverse complement strand
CGTGAGATATAACTCACTAAAGACATTCCAGCGGAAACGCTTAGAACGTTTTACTTAACCAAATATTAAGAAATACTTTATAAACCTTTAAGATACGGCATATCCTTGATCTTTCTAAAGATCCGTAAGTTATTCATGTATCCGAAGCCGGCTTTTGGCCTTGAATCCTTTCAAATAAAACAATTTTACTTCAACCGTACCAAAGCACTTCATATCCAGGTCCAAAACCCGTCCTATCTCTACTTGATAATTTTTCCTGCATTTGTTGGTGCGTCTTCGACCCTCCCAGACGTCCATGGCATCAAGAGTTAACTATCCCACAAACTAATTGAGGGATCATGTTGTCCCTTTAATGTGTTCATAGTCAATTGGTAAAGTTTTGTTCTACATACGAGTATATCTTATATACAATCAGTTAATGAGGAATGTAATCTCACTACTCACAATTGAGTTGTAGTAGTATATGTTACACGTGCAAAACCTGATACAAATCAATACATTTATTTGACATTTATCACAACGTCTAATATTCTTTTCTGAAACAGGTGGAAATTGAATTAATGATCCTAGTCTGACTGATTCCTTATCATTAATTAGTATTTAGTAATAATAAATATCCTTCAGTTTTTTCTGATGGACCATTCTGTTGTAACCTCAACTATTTAATTAGAGAGAAAGAAGTACCTTGTGCCTGAATGTCCAATATAACTTGGCTTAAAACCAGTAACTTTAACGTAGTAATCATTCCTTCATTGTCATTTGGAGATTTTGTTTTATCTCAGGGAAATATGTAATGCGTAGTATTCTATAAGTAATGGACTCAACTATTAAGATGATAAGGATCTTTTTGACAAGATACGTTTTATATTTATAATATTTAATAATCCTGGCCCGTCTTGTATGCAGATGCTAAGTTGGTGTCGGGGCAAAGGACAATAGGATTTAAACGATAATTATTACTAAAAACATTAGGTATG
>NW_027292129.1:0-1003 GCF_016086655.4 Lepeophtheirus salmonis | reverse complement strand
CCCGTTGCAGCTTTTCTCACGCTAGAGTTTTTACAGCTAATGAATATTTACTTTTTATCAGAGCCCTATAAAGCTTTATAGGGATCTGCTTTTCACAAGGTAATAATTAGTGATTTGTCACAAGTATTGGATCATGAATAATGCTCGAATATACCTTGGAAATGTATGTACAAATTTTACTCGTTGTGAAAATACAAGCATTTAATTTTAAAACCTTTATTGTTCACAACTTCATCACTATTTGAATCTCACATTCTACTTGTGACACATCACTGGCATTATAATGTTGTGAAACCATTGGGATCAGTGGATCTGATGCCACTCCAGATATTTATATAACTCATGGACAATATATTACTTTTGAACAATTGTACAAAGTTAATGTTAATTTACAAACAAGAATTTGTGATCAAAAATTATGTTTTCATCATAGCAGGTTGCTTGATTGGAACTGGTACTCATACTAATGGGAGTTTAAGAACTCATTGGCAATATGAATAGTCCATTGTCATAGTACAGTGCTCACTCTTTGGTCTGGGCGCATTATTTTCTTTCATCTCTAACTTTTTGATTCTCTCGTTCATGACGTCATCATAATATTATGATTTTAAATTCAAACATGAGGTTTTCATGTGTGGGTAGTAGTTACAACTTAAAAAGATACACAATCGTATATTGACATGAGTAAAATAAAATTAAAGTGTCAAATGGATAGCTACTCTTCAATAAAATATGACATTAATACATTAAACTTAGTGTATATGTTCACTATAATTCACAGTGGTTGGACCGGTGTGACTTAATCCTAATAAAAGTAATGATCCATAAAGTTGAAAATTTGTAGAGAAAACGCATGCAAGGAGAAGGTGAAGAAAGACTTATAGGTATGCTTGTTTAAAATACTGATGTGATTATCAGTAGCCCACAGGATATGACTTTTGAGGGTATAACGAAAGTATTTTATAAAGCAGTTTAACTGAATAATGGCATCCAATTTTAACAA
>NW_027292128.1:0-2966 GCF_016086655.4 Lepeophtheirus salmonis | reverse complement strand
AAGGAACTGGTATTGTTCATGATTCTCTGCTTCAGTGAGGGTAAGGATAAAGGTTTTAGACAGTTCATCAGACCTGCTGCCTTTCACAGAGCAAGGGGGTTGTCTAAGCTTCTTTATGCTATAAAGATTGATCTGCTCAGCAAATAAAATAGTTCAAATTTACCTAAGGGGACTATTGGGGACAGGACACCAACATAAATAAATCGGCTGTACGGTTTTTAATCTTTGGTTACGTCTCTTAGTGGTTTACAGCTCCATCATCTAATAGGATAATTAGTAAGCAAAAAAAAAAAGGAAGACAGGTATTTATTTTCTGTACTGAAGTTAAATAATGTCTTCTTTATTTAATAAAAGATCTATGCACCATAACTTATTACTCTCTACAATCAAGGAAACTAGAGTCACAAAGAAAGTTATAAAACACGATAATCTTTTATTGTGCATAGAAATACTTTATTGTAATACATCTTTAAAATAAATCAAAAAAAAATTTTTTTTTGCTTCATACGTGTTTAGAAATTTCAATTGTGCTAGGGTAAACGTTAACCATATTTGCTAAGCTTTTGTATATTATTTACCTACTGTAGTACTAAAATTAGATTCCCCTGATTCTGAAAAGGATTTCTAATTAGGCAACTGAATCCCTTAATGTACAATCTACATATGTTTTTAAAAAATACTTTGTCCCCTGGTTTCAACAAAAATAATTTGTAAGGCCAACATCCAAAAATTATATTGGTCTACATTCTTCCTGAGAAAAAAAAAATTAGAATAAGTAAACATGATTAAAATCCACTTTTTTAACCAACTTACACCTAAATTTTGGTAAATCCAATGTAATGTGAAACTTTCACTTCTAATGAGCGCATACCGGTAGACCCACATTGGAACCCTCCTGAAATGACTCCAACAGCTATGTACCTACCGGTTTCTTCAAGTGTAACCAGACCACCAAAATCACCCTAACAACCAGAAGAAGAATAGTTTAAACTAGACTAAATAGACGCTGGATCACCGAATTCTACTATTGTCCTTTTTTGTGCCTTCCACCTTTTATATATCCTTAAAACTGTACTTTATTAATTTAAAATGTTATAAAACAACTATTGTTTTAAGCATGAAAAGGCTTAAATGATCAAGACATTCCGTAGTTTCATCTGATTACTTAAAATATATATATACATTCTTGGGTGAAAAAGTAGTTTCAGGTTAGAGGGAGTTATTGGACGGAAATTAATAATTAGGTTTTGTTTTTTTACGATTTACTCATTTAAAATTCCTCGTAAATAAAATAGTAGTTATCCCTTTTATACTTAACCATATTTTGAATGGTTAAGTGAAATTATAGAATTAATCTATTATTTAGGATGAATTGATTAATTTTTTTTTAAAACAGCAATTTTAAATCATAAACATACAATATCCATTGCTCATATGAAACAGTAGGTTTAAGTTTACTTATTTTGAAACTTTTAGCCTGCATATCTGAATGTCGTTAGAATTTCAAAACATATTGAGTCGAGAATCCTCTTATAAGCAAATAAGTTATTTGTCAGCATATTGAAATAAGACTCTCGTCAAGATCTAAGATTTCCACACCAATAAATTAATCACAGACAATTAATAAATGTTTGCATTTAATGGATTTTTGCTCAGAACTGAGAAGACTAATCTCAGGATAGGGAAACAAAAATAGATTTATTAAAGCCTATAACGAGTTGGTTAGAACACGCAATAGGAGAAGACATGTAGATTAATAGAGTTTGTTCAACGTTGCCTGTTCCTGTTAACGAGACGGATCTTATCCAAAAAATATTCAGACCAAATGCTATAATTACCCAAAATGACGTAGAATGGTAATGGGATAAAAGTCAAGAAGAAGCAGTTAAACAGTTGGAGGAAAAGTAACAGGTGAAACCATTATTAAACACTGGAGTTTTCAAAAAATTTAATCTTATTTTCTAAATCTGGCATAAGATTATGCCAAACAATGCCAAATTTATTAACCTATGTCATGGGATAAGAATAAGAAGGCTGAAAAAAACTAGGTAGACAGATTCATGTCTTGCCAATATCGATTTTCAATTAGAAAATCACTAGCTACAAGTCTAAGTAGGTCCATCAATTTCAATAGACTAATATAATAATTAGCTCCGCTTAGTAATTTATACCAGCTGAATCTTCCTCTATAGTGTCAGACTGGAACCTACCAATATTTAAGTACCAGAATTAAGGACCTGAACAGAAGAGAACGAAATGTTACTTCCCCATGATTGATGAGGTATACTCTTATCAAAAAGTGGAGTTTGTGAGATGTGAGTTTCTAGGAACAGAGAACAATCAAGCCACTAAAACTGTCCTCCCCTTTATGATAAAGACTACTGGGGAAAAATACATGGGTTGTATCTCTTATCCCCATGGCAAATATGAATGCCGAATTCATCTTTAGTTAATATATAGTGCAATGCATGTAAGTACTATAACAAATTGGATTCATTGTTGTAACCTTATCTGTCGATAACCACCAGCCAACAAGAACTTTTACTCTACAGCTTCTTTGTGCTGGTCATCGGCAAACATCCATAATTTCATCCTCACAATAATTATCTCAAGGTGCATCTCCTCTTCGATTCTGTAAACAATTTCAAAAATATCTATACCTGTTCTCAGTGGCAAGAATACTTCAATATCCCCCTGGACTCTCTGGGTTAAAGAGATCTATCACAAGGAATCCACATATAAAGTAAGACAAACTCATAAACTTACTCTCAAGTCTCTTCATTCGACAGCAATGGAAAAGACGAACGTGCAGTTAGCTCATTCTATTTTTCATGAATCAAACATTGGAGACCTTAAGTTTTACTCCAATGAAAGACCTGAGTTCATGGACACAGTTGAGTTTCTTGAATTTGTACAGATCATGTGGAACATCTTAAATAATTACTTCACACATGTGACATTGAGTT
>NW_027292127.1:0-1682 GCF_016086655.4 Lepeophtheirus salmonis | reverse complement strand
ATAAAATAGACGAACTTTGGAGTTTTTCGAGAAATATGGTCATTTTAAGCCATATTTGACTTGAATTTCATGAAAAAAGCTTCAAATTGCGATATTTCTTTGCTCAAACGCCGTTATAGGTCCTCAAAGTGCTATATTTGATGATTAAAAGATGAATTTGTAATAAAATAGACGAAATTTGGAGTTTTTTCGAGAAATATGGTCATTTTAAGCCATATTTGACTTGAATTTCATGAAAAAAGCTTCAAATTGCGATATTTCTTTGCTCAAACGCCGTTATAGGTCCTCAAAGTGCTATATTTGATGATTAAAAGATGAATTTGTAATAAAATAGACGAAATTTGGAGTTTTTTCGAGAAATATGGTCATTTTAAGCCATATTTGACTTGAATTTCATGAAAAAAGCTTCAAATTGCGATATTTCTTTGCTCAAACGCCGTTATAGGTCCTCAAAGTGCTATATTTGATGATTAAAAGATGAATTTGTAATAAAATAGACGAAATTTGGAGTTTTTTCGAGAAATATGGTCATTTTAAGCCATATTTGACTTGAATTTCATGAAAAAAGCTTCAAATTGCGATATTTCTTTGCTCAAACGCCGTTATAGGTCCTCAAAGTGCTATATTTGATGATTAAAAGATGAATTTGTAATAAAATAGACGAAATTTGGAGTTTTTTCGAGAAATATGGTCATTTTAAGCCATATTTGACTTGAATTTCATGAAAAAAGCTTCAAATTGCGATATTTCTTTGCTCAAACGCCGTTATAGGTCCTCAAAGTGCTATATTTGATGATTAAAAGATGAATTTGTAATAAAATAGACGAAATTTGGAGTTTTTTCGAGAAATATGGTCATTTTAAGCCATATTTGACTTGAATTTCATGAAAAAAGCTTCAAATTGCGATATTTCTTTGCTCAAACGCCGTTATAGGTCCTCAAAGTGCTATATTTGATGATTAAAAGATGAATTTGTAATAAAATAGACGAAATTTGGAGTTTTTTCGAGAAATATGGTCATTTTAAGCCATATTTGACTTGAATTTCATGAAAAAAGCTTCAAATTGCGATATTTCTTTGCTCAAACGCCGTTATAGGTCCTCAAAGTGCTATATTTGATGATTAAAAGATGAATTTGTAATAAAATAGACGAAATTTGGAGTTTTTCGAGAAATATGGTCATTTTAAGCCATATTTGACTTGAATTTCATGAAAAAAGCTTCAAATTGCGATATTTCTTTGCTCAAACGCCTTTATAGGTCCTCAAAGTGCTATATTTGATGATTAAAAGATGAATTTGTAATAAAATAGACGAAATTTGGAGTTTTTTCGAGAAATATGGTCATTTTAAGCCATATTTGACTTGAATTTCATGAAAAAAGCTTCAAATTGCGATATTTCTTTGCTCAAACGCCTTTATAGGTCCTCAAAGTGCTATATTTGATGATTAAAAGATGAATTTGTAATAAAATAGACGAAATTTGGAGTTTTTTCGAGAAATATGGTCATTTAAGCCATATTTGAAATTTCATGAAAAAAGCTTCAAATTGCGATATTTCTTTGCTCAAACGCCTTTATAGGTCCTCAAAGTGCTATATTTGATGATTAAAAGATGAATTTGTAATAAAATAGACGAAATTTGGAGTTTTTTCGAGAAATATGGTCATTTAAGCCATATTTGA
>NW_027292126.1:0-3181 GCF_016086655.4 Lepeophtheirus salmonis | reverse complement strand
CATTTGTATTCTTATAAATACAAAAACAACTCTGATACATACATAAAATACACAACTATTTATACTTAAAACGAGGTAAAAGACTGTACTTTACACACATATATATATACAAGAAAATAATAGAAGAAAACAAGGGGAAGGAATCACGAATACTGTACACTTACCAAAATTATCACCCTTGCTTATAACTTGATGTTCCTTTCTCAAGAATTAAGGAATAACTACCATTCATAAGGTTACATCTACAAAATGACGTTGCACTTGTTTATGTCATATTTTTTAACAAAAAGTATTTTCGAAAAAGCAAACAGTCAACTTTGAATACGAGGAAGTAATTAATTATAATGAAGCCATTTGAAAGTGCAAGCAATAAAATATATTTAAACTGTTATTTATGTGTATTTATCACCTACAAAGAGGTATTTCTTATGTTAATTTTTTTATTTATTAAATCAATAACACATTGCTAATAATGAGTGTAATTATTAAACTCAATTTCATAAAACTAGGTAGTAAAAACATTATTCAATTTTTTGCATATATTTTATTTTAAAAAATTAAAAATTATCTACGTTATAGTAACGAAGAATCCAGTTTTTAGAGATAGCTATGAAATAATTTCAAATATTCAATTTTGATAAATCCCCTAAAAAATTTCTTTTTTCACTAAAATACTCATCGGTTTTATGATTTTTCAATGATTATTTTATACAATAACAGTAAAGGGATTTAAATGGGTTATTTAAAAATAATTTTCCTCCAATATCCCATTTTGGTATCTTATATCCTTTACAAGATGTTACATTACTACAAATCCAAAAAAACTTTTTATGATCTGAGGCTAGATCAATATGGTAAGATGCATTTCTAATCTTGGAAAACAGTTTTGGAGATAACAGTGCAAAATCAATCAGAAGACTGGTCTCCTTCTCCATAAGAAAGAACTGGTAGAATTTGACCCCTATAATATCTACCAAATCTAGTTTTAAAATTAACCTTTGCCGAATATGTTGATTCGCATAGTATCTCGATGTATCCCAGATCGACGATGACCTCTCCAATTAACCAGAGTGGAGTTGAATCTTTTCCTTGATCGTTGATAATTGCTTGTAAACCAAACACTCTTGATTTGGACCATAAGCGTGAAATAGAAAAAAAACCAAAACTCGAAGTCCATGTAAAAACTTTTGTCACTATCCTGAACCTATGTATTTTTTTAAAAATACGGGATTCTCAATTTTTCTTAAAATTAGTGTTAATACTACTCCTGGATGATCCAGAGCCAGAAAAAATTAATTTATTCTGTAATCCCTCCTCCGATTACGTCGCTTTCCATTTCTTAACGTAAAAACGCTTTATTAATGGTGAGGCTCCGGAGCAAAGTTTTTTGAAAAGTAGAGGGCCCATTTAAATATTAAAAAAGATAAAAATCCGAACGTTTCGCGAATTTATTAAAAATCTACCAAATTTCTGGAAAGGACGTAAAAGAGAATTTATCTGTGTCGAGCACGGTTGGTCGCTCCTGGATACATCAGCACAACTGTTATGAGGCCTTGATTCTAGAAATTTGGCATAGTCCTTAATAAATTCGGGAAACGTTCTATTTTTATCGATTAAGTTAATTTTGAAGAAGAAAAAGATGAACAGGTTCATGAAAAAATAATGCTGGTCACGCTGATATATTATTTTTGCCTTATACAGGGAGCGGGGATCAAATTGTGGGCAAAATATTTTTCTACAAAAACAACACAAAATATACATTTTTTAACTTTTTTATTGAAAATCAAAACTATGACGAGATAGGCATAGAGTAGCCATTCATTCGATTTAATCACCGTTGGCATCAATAATGGCCTGAATACGGCCTCTGAACCGGGCGCAGGCTCTTCTGACCATCTCATTGTCCATGTTGCCGAATACCTCCTTGATGGAGTCCATCAGGCTGGCCTTGGTGCTATGGGGATGTCTGTTGGTATGTCTCTCGAATCTCTTTCGTCAATCATTTATTCACATTGTTCCCAAAACACAAAACGAAGCTGTATAAATATTTATTTACATAATCTGAAAGAAATCAATCTAGATTCCATTATTTATAGCTAAATTAAACTACTTACATCGTACAAATCAGCTTTATTTAGAACATATTGAAATTACTGTTAACTATTTTAATTTTAAAGTATTATTGAAATCCAATTATTAACTTTTCTTCTTCATATTCTGGTAAACTAAGATATTCGGTCATTAGATACTTGGGTTTTATAAGCAATGAATGTTTCGTGAAGTAATAATTAAATAACAGGCTATGTATTCTTATAAGACTAATTTTCTCACCAGCTCTCATAATTATAGTAGTGTATTGTTTGTATGGATAGAATATAAAAATAAAACTATCTAAATACAAATAAAACCAATATAATGTATTATTTTAGACAAGTTTAAGCAAAATCATTTACCAATGTAACATCAACATTAGTTTTGGGTCTCCACAAGGCGATGGATTAAACTTATGAACCGGTTCCAATTCCCTGTATATGTGGAATATCATGACTCAAACTATAGTATCAAATAGAGCAATCGTCAATGGTTCTTAATCACTCTCGATAACTTAATCACAACCTCAGAACGCGCAATCAACAGCTGCTAGTGCTAAGGAAGTTATGTCAAAGCAGTTTGAGGTCAAGTAGCACATGAATTGATTTATTATTATATGTAAGCTTTATATAAAAAAAAAAATCCCTTGAAAACTATTATATTTCCAGATGATTATGATCCAAAAAGAATTATAATTAAATATTACCCTATTAATTAAATTTATCAATTTTTACAAAAAATAAAAAATGTATAACGATGAAAAAAAAAGTACTTTCTTCTTTTATATTTAATCAAAGGTCCATAGAAAACTCATCTCATGCTCTTTATCAAATTATAAGTCTTTGATACACCTCAATGTTTTTATAAAGATTTTACAGAGCTTTTACATTGATTTCTACTCATTTAAATGACGAGAAGTCTGATATACTTACTCGATCATGTAATGCAACTGATGATTACAGATAATTTATTTGTAAACTTTTTCAAACTTATGACTCCGTATATAAAGACAATATCACCTTTATATTATTCATATTTTATTTAATATATTATAAAATTATGGACAGTTTCGATCTTTATACCAGTCTAT
>NW_027292125.1:0-1759 GCF_016086655.4 Lepeophtheirus salmonis | reverse complement strand
ACCGGTAAGAGTCATTTTCCAGATGGAAATTATTTAGTAGCCCTACAATTCGTACACCAGATAGAGTAGTATCCATACTCAAAAGTAGCTTTAGCTCTTCACAATTACCTTCGCGCTAAAGGAAAAAAATTATTGTCCTGCAGGCTTCATTGATACTGAAGATGGAGATGACAATCCACTGCTGAGAATTGAAGATGGGAAAACATGTATGATGGATTTGCAGATGTTATAAGTATAGGCGGGAAGGATAATGTTTCCGATAGTCATTAATATATGCATAAGTTCCATACAAATAAAATTATATTTTGTTTAACACAAGACAAAATCTATTAAATTTGATTTTCATATTGTTATTTCTAGAGTGTCATTCAGTCTATAAAGCTATACCGGGTGATCCAGAATGAGTGTACCATTAACTTTAATGTCATTAAATTAAGAAAATTGTCTGTAGATATGTTTATGCTCAAGTCAGATTCTCGTAGAATGGAGCCTAGCCCACACTGCAAATGAAGGACAATGAATGGAACTACGTAGCTCAATGGACAACGCACTCGTGAAAATTATTTACTTAAGTCAATGTGAGTAGATTTGCATCCAGGTCGTTCCTCTATGAAGAAACGTTATAGTATACATAGCAATCCTGTTCACACATAACACAAATAAGGTATTGGGGTTACGGATTCCGTAACTTATCGCTCCCTTATAGTGGATTCTACCCGAAATAGATTTGGCCCGGGGAAATGCACCAATGCAGGGACCATTAAATAATAAAAAGTGCACTCCAGTATTGCACCTTGCATTTCACGATGATTATGAACTCTTATATAGTAAAATTGACTGGAGTATTGCACTGCCGCAAATCCGCTTTATCTCCTTCAAAGACTAAAGGCAATTTTAAAACAGGAGCATTTGGGAGTGACCTGGGACATTGAAAATTTAATGCATCATTATATATTATTGAATGATACATAAATTCATTTTTTTCTACCAGTAAAAAAAGTGTAATTTTCATCGATTTATTTTTGTACCCATAACTTTCTTGATTTTGAATAAATTTAGAAAACTTGCTATTCGTATAGTTGCTTTTATGAGACGCCAGTCAATTTTTGATTTATAACCCAACCCCTAATCTCAAGAAGATTTCCCTGAACTCCAAAAACCATTTCTGTTTTTTTGGGATATAATTGCCCACCTCCCCCGAAAATTGGCACCCAAGTTTTTTACTGACTAGGTTCAAAAAGAAGCACCCGTGCGAAGTTTCAGTTACCTAGGGCCAACAGTGTGGGCACCCATAAAAGACACACACATATTGCATTTTATGTATATATATATAAGATTAATAGAAGAGAATAAATACTTCCAGCCTCTTTCCGCTATATTTCTCTTCATATCAAACACCGAGTCAACGGCCCGGAAATGCCAATCTCATTCATGAATTGGGACAAGAGCATCAATAACTCTTTCATTTATTTGGTCACTTTTAAAAGTAAAATATATTTCAACTGATAGATCAAAAAATGAAAATTCGTTCTGCCCTCCACGTAGCTCTCTATATTATTGCTTATCTTTGGTGTAAATTGTTTTTAAAATATCTATATGAATATAAATAATTGCAATATTTTCTCAGCACTAATGCTCTATTAAATGTTGAATCCTCTCCTCTTTAAAACAGTAATTCATTTTTTTCAACTAAAATCCTATAACAGGCAGCTTAAATTAACAAAAGTGTTAATGGAGGCCCATTCACAAATGATTAAAA
>NW_027292124.1:0-576 GCF_016086655.4 Lepeophtheirus salmonis | reverse complement strand
ATAAATTTGTGATCTAAACTCATTAAATGAAATACTACATCCATTTCATTAGTTGTTATTGTATGATCACCTCCCACGTTCATTTTTAAAACGAGACGGCTGTCTAAGTCACCGAATATGCTCTCAAGGGACCTTAATCAAATGAATGTTATGTTAGGAGGCACCAGTATGGTAAGAAACGCAGGGTAAAAAGCAAAGTCCCAAAAGTTCATGTGTTGCACGACTCATACCGTGTGGATAACCCCGGGTAGGCAGCTGCAAACAACGCCATTGAGATGCTAGCATTAACTTGTTTAATAGATTGAGGACCAGGAAAAGGTTATGCCATCTGCTCGTTCGAGAGTTCTTGTTTTACAGGTTTTCTCCTTCAAGTGCAGATGACTTTTCAGCTTAGGATCCCCCAATGTGTCTGATATTTGGGTATAATTCAAGTGTTTATCAATTAACTAATAAATTTTGGTTTTTCTCGTTGCTGGTTATTGTTCTAATTGCTAATAACGTGTAAGGATAAGAAAGTTGTTAATTGTGCAGACTACGGAAGGAGAAAAGAGGAGTCGTTGAAAATCTAACCAATTG
>NW_027292123.1:0-2850 GCF_016086655.4 Lepeophtheirus salmonis | reverse complement strand
TCATAATTTTAAATAGGAAGACAAGTTGTGCTGCTTTCCTAGTAGGAAGACGGTTTCTTAATTTTGAATGGACAAGTCCAGAGGAGGAAAAAATTATTTCAATTCCCAATGAAGATGCAAGAGCTATTAAAAAGTTGCTGTACTATTAACATAACATCGTTGTCCAACAGGCTTGCGTGAGAATCCCACTACTCTATGGTTGTGAGCTTATTAGTTACAGATTCAGAAAACTTAGATTCTTGTAAAAGTGGTGATCTTGCTTGAAACTTCATTAAAATAGGAACAAGTTTGTCGTATATTTCATTTGAAAACTCCATGGCATTATTTGCTTCATTTTTGTTGAGCATTTTCCCTTGAAGTATTGGATGGATCATGTTGGCCAGCATATGAGATCTTGTAACGAACTTTCAGGTGCGTTTGTAGGATTATATATACCGGTAGTTGCATAAATACGTAGACTATTTGTGGCAAATAATTAAATGTGTAATAAAATTCGTATAAGGTATTTTTTTTTTAGAAATATATAATAGATAATTTATTCTGGTATAAAATTTAATATAATTACTGAATATAACCGCCATAAGCTGCTATGACAACCGTGGAAGGCCTTGCACACATTGATAATGTAATGGTCTTCCATGGCTGTCCATTGCTCATTGACACTGTCCTTTAATGAGTCCAAATTCGGGTGGCGGGTAGCACAGGCATTTTTCTCAATTTGCACCACACACTGTAGTCAAGGGGATTCAAATCAGGTGATTGAGGTGGCCAAATGTTTTTGTGAAGGCCTCCTACACCTCATCCACATTGATTTTTGGTGGTCTGCCGGCCCGAACACCCTCCTTCAGATCTTTTCCCTCCTTGACAAGCTTCTGGACCTTGAACATAGTAGTCCTAGGTAGTCCAGTGTCCTTGATTATCTCCTTGATAGACCTACCCTGCGGAGGAGAGTGTCAACCATATGTTGTTTGGCCTCTTCATTCATCGTAAAAAAACGACTTTTTGTTTGATGCGAGTAAGAAAAACAAAAACAAAGGCAAAAGATTTACCGAATTACTTGTACTAGAATTTTTTATTTCTGGTCACGGAACCTCGAGAAATAAGCGTTTAAAAATTAGTCCGCATATTTATGCAACTACCGGTATATTCTTTTGGAAGGTATCTTGATTTTTTAAATTTTTCGAAAAAAATATAACTAATTTACAGCTGTTTACAAAAAATTAAATTTTCAAATTCAAAAATTTGTGCACAGAAAATTAAATTTTTGGAAAAAAATAAAAATATTAAAATTTCTAGTAGAAGGCAAAAAAAAATTTAATGGGGGGTACAGCCCTCCAGCCTACCCCCACGGACGCCCCTGACTGATCATACCTTTTTTTATACAACTTTTCACATAATTTATTATTTGAAAAATCATAAGTCTAACGCATGATCAATATTGTATTGTCGCCTCTGAACCTCATACACAGTTTTTACTATGGTATGGCTTTAGGTTTCAAAAAAGTAATTATTCAGCAGATATTTTAATTCTAGATGTAATACTTTTTTCCTATTTCATAGTCAATCACTTCCCCGTTTTTTCATCTTTTTTTCTTCCGCCTTTTCCCTTTTGAAAATGAGAAGGACGCCAGGGACATCACGTGAGGTCCCTGACGTCCCTTACGGTACGTCTAAGCTCCTGCAAAGGGTTATTCTAAAATATTTAATAACATCAACTACTTTAATTTTCACATCTTCAATTTGGAGGTATTGAGCTTAAAGATTTAATAAGTGAGCTGCTCATCCATATGTAAGGATAAAAATCTCAGGCTCTTTTGGATTTTTTAGCAAATTTATCATCTTACTTACATTAGCTGCATTGTCCGTTACAAGACTTCCTACTTTACAGTTTTTACAGCCTTTGTTATTGAATTTTGCACCTAAAAGTAGAAGATATTCAGTGTTGTGATTTTTGTCTTTAGTAAGAAAATTTAATCAGTGGATTTTTTTTAGAGTGGCGCAAATTATAGGTTCGTTATGGATGTTCGACCAACCATAATTGGAAAGATATACTGTTTCATTATTAAAAATATCTGTCATTTTTTATACTCCTTTTCATCGAAACACATCAAATACTTATCAGCAATATCTTTTCTGGACGGAGGATTATAGTTTGGTCTGAGGGTTTAGAGCATTTTTCAAGCCTTGGGGTGCTCAATAAGGTGAAAAGGTAAATTCGCAGCAAATATCATTCTTACAATTTCTTCATTAATATTATTATATAAATTTATTTGAAACGAATCTTGTTGTCATATATTTGTTTTCATTTAACCGTTATTTTGTTATAAACTTAAATATTTGTATATGGAAAATCCTTCCACTTTGATGTTATTTGGACCTATGATTATTTTGATTTAAAAAAAAATGATTTAAATAAAAATCACCCAGCCTGCTTTTGGTTATGGGGAGATAAAGAGTTCAGAGACTCTATATTCATTTTTATAGAAGGGGTTCAAACATACTAGACATCATAAATTGACTGTAATTCCATCTATTAACCCGTACACTCGATATATAAATGGAAGGAGAGAAGGTATTAAACATTTACTAGAGAAACCTAATGAAGGATCATGGTATTAATCAATTATGTGTCTTGAAATTCAATGTGATAATTGTGAGTAAGAAAGTTAAATAGATTTTTAAGTTTTTCCACTTTCCAAATTTGATTTTCCTTTACAGCAACAAGAATAAAAATTACATTATAATGGTGTTTGTGGCTTGTGATTATTTGATATGGATTTGATGAAATTTCTATTTTAGTTTCTAGTTGAAACCTCCATTCAAAGTTTTCGCCAGATCGCAGTTTCCTGG
>NW_027292122.1:0-597 GCF_016086655.4 Lepeophtheirus salmonis | reverse complement strand
AGTTTGACGATGTAAATCAAGTATTCCTAAATTGGAAAATTTTGATTACATCTTTTATATTAACTGTTCTAGTGTAATTTGAAATATAGAAGATTCTCATCCCTATAATAGAATCACGTGATATCCTATCCTCCAAAGGTGTAAATTTAATCAATAGTACCATATGTCTTGCTCCCGCTTTTTACAAGCACTCGCTCGATGCCCATCTGTATTCAAAAGTTATAACAAGGGCTGACCAGAGCCCTATAAGGAGAGTTATGTCACGAGATTTCAGCACCCCCTTGTGGCAGATATCAAATGGCCCAAAAGTAACTTAATACAATAACTGAATACTAAAATAAATAATTTTATTGTGATTAATTATTCTGAAAAATGTAATAATTACCTTATAACTATAGTTGATAATATTGTAGAGAAAACGCGTGCGAGGAGACAGGGGGAGAAATACATATGGTATCATTGTTTAAAATACTGATGTGATTATCATCTGCCTACTTTATTATGATTTTTGAGGGTATAACGAAGGTATTTATTAGCAAAATGTTTAATGAAGATATACTACGTATAATTGACTTCGACGTTTTTATCCGTTACAGT
>NW_027292121.1:0-592 GCF_016086655.4 Lepeophtheirus salmonis | reverse complement strand
TTGAGGACCTATAAAGGCGTTTGAGCAAAGAAATATCGCAATTTGAAGCTTTTTTCATGAAATTCAAGTCAAATATGGCTTAAATGACCATATTTCTCGAAAAACTCCAAATTTCGTCTATTTTATTACAAATTCATCTTTAATCATCAAATATAGCACTTTGAGGACCTATAAAGGCGTTTGAGCAAAGAAATATCGCAATTTGAAGCTTTTTTCATGAAATTCAAGTCAAATATGGCTTAAAATGACCATATTTCTCGAAAAACTCCAAATTTCGTCTATTTTATTACAAATTCATCTTTTAATCATCAAATATAGCACTTTGAGGACCTATAAAGGCGTTTGAGCAAAGAAATATCGCAATTTGAAGCTTTTTTCATGAAATTCAAGTCAAATATGGCTTAAAATGACCATATTTCTCGAAAAACTCCAAATTTCGTCTATTTTATTACAAATTCATCTTTTAATCATCAAATATAGCACTTTGAGGACCTATAAAGGCGTTTGAGCAAAGAAATATCGCAATTTGAAGCTTTTTTCATGAAATTCAAGTCAAATATGGCTTAAATGACCATATTTCTCGAAAACTCCA
>NW_027292120.1:0-521 GCF_016086655.4 Lepeophtheirus salmonis | reverse complement strand
TTTAAACCCTAATGTTAACTCAATTATTGAATTAAAAAGTCTTGAAACCTAGTTTCCAAATGAAATTAAAGTGGAAGTCATAATTTGCTGTAGTACCGTGTATATGGTACTATCTTCTTATTGGAACATGGAATGGATCAGAAATAATGGTTGAACACTATACGGAACGCCAAAGTAGCGGAACACTTACAAGCTAGAAAAGTAATGTTGTGCTATAGACTGGTATAAAGATCGAAACCGTCCATAATTTTATAATATATTAAATAATAATAAGTTTTACATGTTCTGTGAGTAGTTCTGGTTCTGGAATCGAAAACATAATAGACTTTAGAACAATATATAGTCATTAGCATGAAATATTATTAGCTTATTTTCTCAAAATCATTTTTATTTCTTACCTGAATATTAAATTACTTTTGAGTATAGTCAGTTCGAGCCAGAGTTATATGATTATAAGATTCCTTGAAAAATATAATAACTTGCTAATATAACAATTGGTTTTATTTGTTGTCATGTCTTGG
>NW_027292119.1:0-1715 GCF_016086655.4 Lepeophtheirus salmonis | reverse complement strand
CCAAGGAATTCAGTACCAATGGATGAAGGATCTAAATATTCGCCCATCCAGTTACTTACTGGTCGCTCTGGATCTTTGGCTTCAGGCTTCTTCAATTTGTTTCTATTTCTAAGGCAGATGCCGATGTGACAGACGTTAGACAATCATTTGAGCAAGGATGACTACTTTTTGTTAAAAATAAGCAAGTCAGAGAATCTCTTTCTCCAACCTTCTTGGGCCCTTTTAAAATTCTTGGAAAATACGATCGTTATTTTAAATTGGACTTGGGCGCCGTCCCACTTTTGGAATCGCTTGAATCTCCAACTGTGCGTGTTACAAGATCCATTTTATAAATTAATTAATGTTGTTTTTATGTTTATATTGTTTGTGGGATCTATTGTTTAAATTCTTTTGTACTAGACAATAAGAAAAAAAGGACCACAAAGTTGTTTTTCTCTTTTCTTTCGTCTAAGGGGGAAGGGAAGTACTGTTGAAGTTTGGTCTGATCAAGTTGATCACTTCTTCTTTTTCTTCTTGTTATTGTTATTATTTATCTAGAATATAATCAGTAGATATTTGAACTTTAAATACTTGACCTATTTAATCAAAATTGCTCTTTTACAAAACAATATCAGATCTTCGTCGCCTGGAACTATTTATACCAAATATCAAAGTGAGAAGCAACAAGTTTTTGTCATTTTTTATGTTAGTTCTAGAGTCTATGGGGAAATACATTTACCACAGCTGAGTATGCTCCTTGAAACTATTGTGTCTCTACAAAGATCCCTTAAATATAGGATAATCAATTCAACCTGGTCGAAGAGCGCTAAAGATGATCTATCTCGTCATCTGTGGTACTTAACCGCAGAAATGCAGTACTACTCTACCTCTTCAGTGATTTAACTCAATTTTGCTCTACTAAACTCTAAAGCCTGAATAGCTAACAGAGTAATAAATAATGATGCTTTGCATCCTCAGGAGCTGGGAGCAATTGTTAAATTGTTATTGCTGCAGCAGAAACATATACTACGCTTTCCATTAAAGTTATATCTCTGGGGAATAATTCGTGGACTTTGGCTGGAGAAGAAATTTAGTACCTACCTTAGTTGTTTTATTGCAAATGCCACTTTTTTTTTACTTCCAATGGGATTATTTTTACCAGTTTTATGTTTGTATTTTTTTTGTTAATTTTAGTTATGTAATCCTACCCGAAGCTTTAATTTTAAACCTAATTGTTTATTTATATTTTACGTAACTGTTTCGGTATTTAAGTTTTATACTAATATTTATAAAAAACTCTATCAAGTTAGCAACACAACTTGCCTTAGAGGCTCATAACAATGAAATATGAACATGGTGAAAAACACAACATCGTTTGGTACAGATTTTGGGAACTTAAAATTTACCATCCACATAATGATGTCTACGACACTTGCATAATTTCATTCAACTCCTTGCTCATCGTTAGACGGCTGGGCTCAGTGACTGATTTCCTACCCAAGTAAGTAACATAGTGGATAAATTAGTCGTCTTAAATTTCTTCTTAATCAATGACATTAACGTCATGAATGACTGTACAGAAAGAGGCGTAAAACTTTGCTAGTACTTTATTGGTTTTGCTAACCATTTTCAAATTTTTTTACGTGTACTAAAAAAAAATTGGAAGAAGAGAGCAAACCTAAAAAAAAGCAAGCTAATGTAATAGTTAGTAAGCATGAGTAGAAGTAAATACAGGG
>NW_027292118.1:0-2878 GCF_016086655.4 Lepeophtheirus salmonis | reverse complement strand
AAATGAGTATGGGTAAAAGAAAAAAGATAATAACTTGACGAAAATCTCCACGCAATTAAATTAAAAAACAAAACTATAAGACAATTTAATTTCCATTCATATAGAATCTTTCCAGCAGCACTTCGTGGGATCTTAAGAGGAGTCTGTTCAGACTGGTAGGTATGCAAGAGTTTTTATTTCTTCCGATGCAGAGAATAAAGAGCACCTTTGTTATTAAGTTATTATTTTGTTATGACTATTTTGAAGTGAAATCTATGTTTAGGAGGCGACATTACCAGCCAATCCCCAATCTTTATTTCTTAATTGTAGTGTTTCTTCAAAAACTCAGTGGCCGTGTGCACAATGTCAACCCCACTTGGACAGTCCCAAAACTGATGTCTTGAAGTCTCTAAACTGTACTTGCAGAATGTGAAGTCTCTCTCTGTTTCTTCGACTCTCGATTTATTTGTAAAAAGAGTTAAAGTAGCCATCTTGTAGTGGAACAACTTTTCTTTTGAGTCTATGAAAGCGTTTTTTCGGTACATTTTCCGACAGTTCATAACCTAATTGAAGCCTGCTCAAAACCAGCCTGAGAACCCGTAATTTGGCTTTCGATGGCGTTGTTGCAGATACTTGCTATAGATATGGTTTCTAACGTCATGTAGAGTACGAGATGGGGGGGGGCTATAAAAATTTATATAATACGGCTTAATCAATTTTTTTATTCTTTTAATATGCAAGAAGGGCCTTGGTGTGGCTGGCATCTGTATAAAATTAATGAAAATGCACCAGTTGCAAAATTACCTCTCTTCTACATAATCATATTTAATCTTCTTGAATCCCTAGAAGTAATAACGAACTAACATAAGAAAATAATACTTGCTACAAAATATATTTGACATAATAACATAAAGTCAAGAAGAAATACAAGATGAGGATAAAAAGCAAATTTTGGTTAATCTTCTTAAATAAAAAAATGACATTCATGATACAAAATGTTTTTTTTTTTGTATTTATGATTTAAGAGTATAAAACTAAGAAATATACAAGGCAGAATATATATACATATTATGTATACATGTTATTATTATATATATATACAATGTGTAGTGTAAACATAGATTTATGAAAAACAGCAACAGATTAATATTATGTGGAAAAACTGTATTAATAGTTCAAGGGATACACTATTGTTTAACAACATGAGATTATGATAAAAAATCATATTTGATACATCCAGAGAAGAGCAATGCAGAGACCTTTGGAGACACAGCAAAAAAATGTATTTAAAAGTGGAGAGCTCAATAACTGTAATTAAAAAAATTACATACTGACCAGAGCGGCTAGATGACTTTTTTGTAAATTGATGAAATCTAATGTTATAACGTGTCAAGTCTATTTTCACGGTTGGTCTCCTTATTGGTTAGTTATCGTATAATAACAAAACAATGTTTATGTGATCGGTTGTACGAAATGCTCAAAGCAATATGTCGGCCAACCCAAAAGAAGATTAAACGATCAGATAAGGGATCACATGAGATATGTTGATAAATGTTTGGAAGCCAGAGAACACTTCAATTCGAGAGCACATACAAAATCGAATTACAGGTTCTAGTACAAGTCCAGGCCTAGAAGATTTGATGTTGATATGATATAAATGCTTTTGGTTTGGAGAAAAATGGTGGATCAATCAATTTCAGTTCAAAACACCCACTGGAACGAATAAACTTTGAATTGGACGTTTGTTAAATTTACTTTAAATACGTTTTTGTTTTTTTTTAAATTACTTTTTTCGTAATATAATTATGAATTTATGTGATGTTACGATCCTGCACACGGACAATATTTCGATATTGTTTCTATTATTAATATATTAATGTACTCGTATATATTATTTTAAATATATCTAGTTTTAGATTTTAATGTTTTTATTTTGTGTGAAAGATTGGTAATTTAAGAATTTTTTCATATTATTATTTCTGAAGAGGTCTCCAATGGAGACGAAATCGACTAAATGTTACTGATCCTCTAACCATCTATGTTTTATTGTGTTGGTAGGGTAAAGTCCGTCTCCTTCAAAACAAAACAATATCTAAAAAAAGTCAATATAAAAATAATAAAAGATAAAAATCAACTTTTGTTTATTTAAAAAATTTAAGATAATAAACAAGAATAAAAAATTTAGCTTAAATTTTACTAATTTTAAAATATTTACTCTCTTCCCATAAAACCGATACTAATTTCGTCACAGGTCCTTTTTTGGAAATCAAAATATGGAAAGCTTAGCTATATGACAAATTTTTTAATTAGTTTTTGTTAAACTGATGATTAATTATTTTGGAGTAAAACAACCAACTATTCCCCTTGTTGGACTTTGGAAAAAGAAAAAAATAATAATTTTTTTATGCCCTTTGGTTTACTAACTTTTCTTTGCTTGGTCCATTCTTAGAAAGTCTATCAATATTCTAATACAGTTTTTGTATTTTTTTACAGACTATAGGTCCATTTTTGATCGAGCAATGGGGAGAGTAGAAATAAGACTCATTGCCCTATGAAACGTTCCAAATTGTCGCTATTATTTGTCATTAATAGTTTAGGTGGATTTTTGGTGGAATATCGAGCAAAAAAGCAAAATAGAGCTATGAAATCATACTCCAATACAAAATACATGAACAACAATAGAGAAAATAAGTCTTAGTTCTACATTGTCGTTCCTCCACCAAAAATCGACCTAATATTTTTACTGTTTCTTGGAAGATTAAATTTATCCCACGCTAAAATCAAAGTTCAATGGTCTGATTGTATGCGCCCCTTTTCACCCATTTTCTAGGGCAGGACTTGTTTAAAAGTGGATTTAACTTAAACAAACATCGACAGACAACTTTTGCAGGATTAAGGT
>NW_027292117.1:0-377 GCF_016086655.4 Lepeophtheirus salmonis | reverse complement strand
TTAATTCATCTACAACCAATTGATTGTGGCCCTTTAGACATATTTTATGTTTTTATAACATAGAATAACTTTAAAAAAATCTAAAGGACTTGTATTGAATACGACTTGGTGCCAATGATAATTAGTGATATTTGAATAAAAATAAATATTTAGGTACTAAAAATCCCTGTGCAATGACTACATTCTACAATTAATTTTGTTTTGGAAATGAAAAGTAAGATAAGATAAATAAATCAGATCTTATTATTTCGATTCAAATAGTTAATTTATTCTCTAAACTATGGTACTATATAAAAATTTATAATGAGGTAAAAGCATATTATAATACATATTAGTTATTATTTATTATAAAACTAAGCGTTGGAAAGATATATTTT
>NW_027292116.1:0-541 GCF_016086655.4 Lepeophtheirus salmonis | reverse complement strand
ACCACGCTAGGAAGTTCCTTCTTAGGATCAAGGATAAACTGTAAAGGTTTGTGGTCGGTTCTTATGGTAAATTTTCGTCCAAGCAGGTAACATTCAAACTTTTTGAGACCATAAATGATCCCTATTGCCTATAGCTCCCAAACCAACATGGGAAGTATCCGTCGATAAGAACAATGGACGAGACGGATCATAGTGAACAAGGATAGATACATTTTTAGTATGAGTAAAGCTTACTTACATCTCTGTTGTCCACACAAAAGTCGCACCTTTTTTTGTTACTTCATGAAGTGGGGCCGCAGAATCTCTGCAGAGAGGTTAGGAACAAAGTGACCATAATATTGGACGAGACCCAGAAAAGATGTCACTTCTGTGCACGACTAAGGTACCGGAAAGTATAAGACGGAGTGAATAAGTACCGTATCCAAGGACCTGCCTTGCTTTGACATCTTGAAACCCAAATACTTCAATTCGTGCTTCATGATCCTGCACTTCCCAGCTGAAGACGAGTACCTACCTTGGCAATACGACGATAAACTTCTTC
>NW_027292115.1:0-869 GCF_016086655.4 Lepeophtheirus salmonis | reverse complement strand
TTGTTATCCTACTGGGTCTGACCTCCGGACTCTCCAGAAAGTAGCACAGTTTTTTTAACTATAAGTTAGAACTGTCAGACTTTGCACAGACTTGTCAAACGACCCTCGTAGGAAATATGAATGATATGCATCCAAAAGTTTGCCTATATATTTTTTTAACAGACCTAAAATTAAAGCAAACCCTAATTATAGACGAGAGGTTTATAAAATATGTCTCAGAAAGTAAAAGCACCTGTTTCTAGTTTGCACTCTGAAGATGTTTTTTTTTTAGTTTCTAAAGATGTTATCCTTATTACTTAATACCCCCTTTCCTTAATATAATCTACACTAGAGGTCACTAATGGATACACTATGGTTTGAATAGGGACTCTGAGGCCATCTTATCTGGAACCGGACCCTTAACCGTAATACTCCATACATAGATGTGATTTATATTAATAAAAAGAACGGATGTAAACACGCTCTCCAAAAGCACCTTTATTGCACACCACACCATTCCAGCCCAGATTTAAAATCCTGGTGGAAAAAGCTAAATCTCACTTTTCTCATTGATCAAGAGAAATTAATTCATTGGATTTTTTTTTCTCAAATGAAACACATTTTTCTGAAGCTGTTTGTTATACATTTAATTTTTAATCTTATTCTAAATATTGTTGTAATATTATTGAATGGTTCTTTCTTTATTTGATTTGTCCATACTTTTTATTTTCTTAGTAGCTTTGAACCTATGGTCTATTTTTTCAATTGGATGGATACTAACAAAATTTATGCACAGTTGAACCACACTATTTTCCAACTATTTTAAAATAATTAATCCTGAATTGCTATCAGTTCTGTAGTTGAACAATCTTCTTTCTTGCTTGATTGAA
>NW_027292114.1:0-963 GCF_016086655.4 Lepeophtheirus salmonis | reverse complement strand
CTTATTAGATTTAATATTAAACAAAAAAAGAAAACTTCATACCAGGAGAATAGTTAAATATATGAATCATAAAATGTAAAAATTACAGGTAAGTATCAATAGATCTCTACGATTTCTATCATTTCTCATTTTATGTACTCCTTATCGTAGTTGCTGTATTGATGTGGTCTGAGTCCGTTATGCCAATGGAGGAGTGACCTTTTCAATTCATCCTCGATGCCAGCTTTTCACATCCTGATGGCTTTTAGTTTTTGAATGTTTACAAGAAATGGTAAGAATAGTAAAATGAAAATGAAAGAGTTGTAGTATTGGTTCTGATATTAATGGTGATTTTTTATTGGATCAAGTTTCTCTGACTCATTCAAAGCATCTGGAAAAAAGGACTTGCTATTCATAATGGTCTCAGCAAACGTGACTTTTGTGGTTCCCTCAAGGATTTTTTGTTTAGTAAGTATTGTAAATCCGGAGGACGAATAGTATAATTCATATCATTTTCCCCCGTGAATGCATAGATTTAACCCTTATTTATAATATTTCATTATAATATACATTTAAATTTCCAAAATGGCGACACTTCTGTTTAATTTTTTTATTAATCAATTAATTATAATTGAAATTAAACTATTTATTTTATGTCAAACAGTTGTATTTTGGACTTAGAAGTATAACAAACATTTTAATTAAGATGATTGCTAACGAAGAAGAAGAAAATTTTAGTTTTAATTTTTATGGGTTGGTTATTTTATGTAGAAAATGCCGGGTTAGATTCGATATTTAAATGTCTGATGACCTCAATTTTGATTTTAATAAATAAATAAAAATTGAAATATACCGGCAAGTACTTGATCAAGAAAAAAAAATTGCCCAAGTCTTACGATTACGATAGTAGATGTCCGTGTTGAAGAAAAATTATGAATTATATATAATCAGATTGAATACATATATATATATGCATTACTATGA
>NW_027292113.1:0-1306 GCF_016086655.4 Lepeophtheirus salmonis | reverse complement strand
CATCGTTCTTTCAGAATGATAATTTCAATATTGCTGCAGTTCTTATTTAGAAACTCAAATTTTGAATCCTTTTAAGGATGATCCAAATGCACATTTTGGATCTATTAATACTTTGAGGATTTTTTTTAAGTACGTAGAGAAATAGTCGAAAAATGACTAGAACTCATGAAGGTGTATCTAAATTTTAAAAAGAAAAGTAAGGATAATGCTATTTATGCAGAATATTACAAACCCTATATCATTTTTTGGGGGAAACCTTTGATATTAAAAGAATTATATAAAATGTGTCCTAGCAAATTGTGAATGAAACTTTGACCAGTTTTCATTTACTTAGTAAATAAATTACCGATTTTTTTCCTTAATATGTACTAGTAGATCAATAAAAATAAATAATTCTTGTGATACTAATTTCTTGTTCCTACAATGAATAACTGAGATGGAGATCAAAATAAATCGAAAATCAGCGCTTCTTGACACTCGAATGAGTTATGACGAGATCTCCTGCATTGTCTCCTGCTCCAAGGGTCTCATTACCAATAATAAAAAGCTGAACGACGACAACGAAAACCACGAGAGGAAGGCACAATGCAAAAAACAACTTGGCGAATTTCTGGCTCTTGTAAATGTTGGCTCCTTCCTCACCAGACTGCAACTCTCTTGTCTATGGGATCTGGGGTGTCATCGAATAAAGGCCTTCCTATGTGAATGTGAAGGCTCTAAAGGCTATTGGTGGTAAGAAGTGGGTTGGCATGCCGGAAGAATCTGGAAGGCCATGGTTGAGGCCAAAGGTGACCAGTTTGAAACTTAATTGTTTATAGTAAGTGAAATAAATATATAAGTCTCAATGTCTTAAAACTTGTTCTTTTTGACAATTTTGATAAAGGAAATCTGGGTAAAATTAGTTCACGATTTGCAAGGACACATTGTTTGATAGCTAAAAAATTTCTAGAGCAAATCTTCGGATGTAAGCTTCACAATAATTTTTTTTTGTACCATTTGTTACGGCAGGAGCAATGAGAAGACCAATGCTATTTTAGCGAAATCCACTATGTGTGATATACACATACGATGAAAATCATGGGTAAATTGATACTTAAGAATTTGTAAATATTGTAAAGCATTATATTCGTTTTTTGGTGGTATTTAGGAGTATTTTTTAAGATTATACATGTAACGAATTATTTTATGCTATAACTTTGTAGCTTTTTTGTTTTGTTTTTTGAAATCCCTGTCTATCGATTTCTATTTAATCTTTAATTGTGTTATTATATACTTTAGCATTACAGGAAAGCCACAATTCAATCCC
>NW_027292112.1:0-509 GCF_016086655.4 Lepeophtheirus salmonis | reverse complement strand
GTGAAGAGCAATGCAATGGGATACAATTCAATGTTGATATTCCTATTGATTGTGTATGACTTATGAGTTCTACTCATTACAATTTCTTATCATTTTTTTATGTGTTTAGAATTACATATAACGCCATTTATAGGCTCTACATACAACCCCATCTAAGTAAAATATACGTAAACTATTACACAATGTGTATCCAAGCCAATTTCTGTAAATAAGCGAGAACAAATGCTGACGAAGTAACATAATTTCAAAAATTGGAATTAAGGAATTTTTGCTTCTAACTTCTCTATTGTACGGAAATAGGGATTTTTTTAATTCGGGTTAATTATGCATCAGAGTAAAAATTATAAAATTTAATTTTTTTCCCAAGAAAAGTAATTTTTTGTAAATAGCAATGGATTTCTGAAAAAGTTAACAAATCAAAATAAATAGTTCATTTACAAAACTGTTGTATGGTTTCGATCTGGAAATCAAAGAACAATATAATTACATTCGTGGACACAACTAATTTG
>NW_027292111.1:0-3595 GCF_016086655.4 Lepeophtheirus salmonis | reverse complement strand
AATCAAGAGAAGACTCATTTCGTCTCAAAAAAGTGGAACAAACGGTTCTTGAAAACTCTGATAAGGTCCCGGAAATGACAGGCAAGGAAGATATTAGTGAAAAAACTGAGGAAAACCCTTAAAAAAGGATATGTGTGTGAAGAAAATCGTCCTTTACTTGAAGAAAATAACATTGTTCCGTCTGGGAGGTAACAGAAACGATATACGAGGAGGAAAAAAATGGAGAAACCAAGGAGAGCCATAAAAAAGGTTCAACTTATGAAGAAAATTTTCATTTACATGATGAATATAACATTGTTCCCTCTGAGATAATGGTAGAGAATATTGCTTCCATTGACTTCTCCTCAGCGAATACAATTGAAGAAATTATAGCACTTTCGTGTGATAAAAAGGAAAAAAAAGAGAAAAAATTCAAAGGAAAATAATAAAGAATTATCAACCATTGCATACAACCCAAAAAAAACCGCAACTAAATCCTGATCTCATTTAACTATCTAGGACAAGGCTCGGTTCTGTTTCAAAATATCTTCTTCAACTTCCGGCCTCTCCCCAAAAAAAGAACAAACTCTAAAAAAAGGTTCCAAAGAACTAATTGTAGCTTTTTTTCAAATTAACTTATAATTTGTTTTAAGAAGCAGACCTAAATCGGTTATTTCTTCTAAACAACTATTTCTAGGAATCAAATTTCCTTACATTCTCTTATGAGAAGTCTACTCTTGGGAAAAACGAGGTCCCGTACTTCCATATTTTGCTAACTTAAATGTCATTTTTATATTCCACACTTTTTCACAGGAGATGGGACACATCAGGGGATACTTTCTTTGTTCTCAAAGACTTTGAATAACCCCTAGAGCGTAAAGGAACTATTTAGTGGGTGAGGGGGATAGGATATTGATTTCAACAATAAGTAGTGGTTTATATTTATTTAACGCATATAGACCCAAATATTAAATAATTTGCCTTCTGTCAGGCAAACAAATTTTCGGTAACCTAATTTGGAAATATAAACAAAACTTATCATGGAGCTTATATGATATCATTAGAATTTTTAACACAAAGAATATTGTGTCTTGGAAAAGTATGATGAAGTCCTTACGGATCGATTTAGCGATTGCTTCATCGTCTATCCGGCCAAAAACCCTCAATCTCCCTCTTCCTAGATCAGATCATAAAATGATTGAAATTGATATTCAACAATATCATCCAAGGAAACTTTTGAAGGTCCCAAGGTAGGTACTGATTGAGATAAAATTTTCATCAAAGAACTTCAATCAAATTTTACTCATCATTTTAACTCAACTTTTAATCGAATGAAAATTGCTTACTTTGTTGACTACTACTGTTAAATTAACAACACAACAATTCATTAGATGGAAAAGCAGTGTCATTTCAAAAGGATCTTAAAGATTATTTTGAAAAACGGATCTCTCTTGTTACGCTCAATTACAGCATAAACTGTCAATTTATTTAGTTCTTCAGTGATTGTTGAGATGGAGCTTAAGGAATACATTTTCGCGGAAATAAATGCATTTAAATGATTCAAAAATTGTTCCAAAAGATTGCTCAACTACCACTGATCCACAGGGAATTATGAAGCTCTTTCATAGGCGCTTCCAAAAGCTTGTCGGTCATTGGGTTGAAAGAGATATTTTTTTCGTACTATGTTCGGAAAACATTCAATCATACCGAAAAATGTTATATCAAAATACATAAAAAAAAAATTTAATTATGGAAAAGCTTTTAGTCCAGATGGCATTATTTGAAAGATTTTTACCGAAGGCAAAAATGAGATTGTTCCCTATTTAGTTGAACTGGAAAAGTCGATGGAAACGTGAAGCTCCAAAATCAATAACAATAGGCCGGATAGTTCTGATCCCTAAAAAAGAGATGGATACCGATATCAGCGATTGGAGGCCAATCACGGTGCTCAATAAGAGCTATTGCATTCTTTCAGGTTTTCTTGCCAGTAAAGTAGAACCAATTTTTAACTCCAAACTTGGCATATAACAAATAGGCTTCCTAAAGGGGAGGAAGATTTTAGATAATTCAAGAAATACTCTGTCTGTAAATATAGTTTTGGACTTTAGTAAAGCATTTGATTATGTCCTACACAGCAGTGATGATAATTCTAGCTCTTTTTAGAGAATCGGCTCTTTCGGGTCGACTCACTAAAAAGAACCGTTCGTTCGGCTCTCAGGGGTTCTTCTGGGGTTGCTTTAATAGATATATTACAATTATACAGGCCTCTGCAGAGGGTGAGCTCCCCCCCCCCCGAAATATCCAAAAAAATAATTTACTTAAATAGCTTTAGATTTTTGAAATTTTTTTGATTTTCCTTCGAAAAAAATCCAATAACCCCGCCCCCTCCCAAAAAAATGTATATATAACTCGACCGTAGGATTATATGTTGGAAAAAAATCCTCTACTGTATAAATTGCCAGAATGACCTTTTTTTATTAAAATAAAAATCCTAAAAAAAATTTCCTCATTACTTTACTTCAAATTTTGTCATCCTAACGAGAAAAAAAAAATTTCTATAAAAAATTAATACTTCCTTCCTTGGAGCCGACTCATAGATCTGTTACGTTTGCGAACGGCACATCACTACAACACAGTCATATTTTGCAGGCAGTAAAAATAATTTTTCCAAAAGAATTATTTTATCTCATCCAAGCTCTTCTCTTGCATGTCACGTAAACTATCTCGATGGGGAATGGAAAAAGCGACCGAATTACTTTATGAACGAGTTGCCCGTCAAAGTTGGCCTTCCTCCTATTTATTATTGTTGCACTAAAAAATCTGGGGGATTCAATTATAACGATATTCAAGGGGTTTGAAGTTGATTTTAGATCCTCGAGACATGTAATTAGTATGTATGCCGATGACGTCGCATTTATGTTAAAGGGCAAGTCTGAGGGACATTTAACTAAACGATTTGAAGTAATTTTAATTACTTCAAGGAGTATAAAATGATGTAGAGTTTGAAAATCAACTATAAAAACCGTTGTTCTTCCTATTGCTATATATGTAGAGCCCAAGTAAGGATATTCAAATTACTAGGTGTTCAATTAAGTACACTGTGGAAACACTGGGAATTATAAGGGACTCAAAAGGTGCCTCTAATTCAAACTGGACATTCCTAAAAAATTATGTCTGTTCTTCCATTTATCAACATGTAACCTTCAAAAGAGGATTGACTTCTATAATTTCCTAATTATTCATAATACAATTTATTCCCTGGCTCGCTGAGGGGGCAAATGAAGAAGAAGTGCCCTGGCTTGATAAGTTATTACATAGGATCATAGGATCTATTAACCCTCAATCAACGACCTCAATCTCTTGTGGGATGAGGATTATTTGCACTCTTAAGAATACTGTCCGATAATTTCCTCATACCGGATTGACACATGGGTTATCCTGTGAACATATTTTAAAAAATGATCATTGGAGTAAATTATTTCCATCTTTAGCGGCAATACATAGGATTATTTGGAATGAATACTTTCATTTTCATCCACCTCCACCATTGATGTGGTGCGACAGAACTGTAATAGGAAGTTATATGTTAATTTACCTAATAATGGGTGCTGTGCAA
>NW_027292110.1:0-1399 GCF_016086655.4 Lepeophtheirus salmonis | reverse complement strand
CTTTCATTCTTTGTAGACTCCTCCTCGACTTCCTTCTCAAGCTGGAAATCACCAAAGAATCTTATCAGGACAAACTACTTTAAACTAACATCTATCCCAGACGGTCGGTAAAATAATCATGCTGGACTCTTTCTTGATCAATGATCTCCCATGTATATATCTTGAATTTACTCTTATCATTCTTCAGAAGCCTATTTTTCCCCTTGGAACTCTGTCTTTCTCGATCATGCTCAATCAAGAGGGTTATCTTGTCAACCTTGTTTGGATCATTTTTCATTTGAAAAACATCAGCCCTGGAGGATACCATGTTTTCATTCCTCTTACGTTGTGGAGTACGACTTTTTATCTCTTAATATTAAATTTATTACTTTTTATTTATCGTGATTTTGCCTTTTTATTTTTATGCCATCTATTTATAGATCAGCTCTGGAAAAGCCGATAGTTTGTCTTATGTCTATTTTTTAATGTATAAACTCAAGTCATAAGTTATATTTCATATAAATTAAATATTTTAATAAGATGATTTTATATCCTTCATTTTCTATAATAACGATTACATACATTGTTTTAATTAATAAAATAAGAAGACACATAAAATACATAATTGATGGTAAAATTCTAAAATGGATTGAGATTCCAAGCTTCTCATATATTTTAGTTTTTCGATTGGATTGTAATTTAATACTTGTCGTTGGAGTCTTTCACTTATGTCTTTTATAAATTTTTTTTCTAAAGGTGCCATTCCTTCTTTTAATATCCACTTTTTTCTTTTTGGCAACTACCTCTTCTTTTTTTAAACAATTTATTACTTTCTTTATATTAGGATGCATGCTTGTGATTAAACTTTGTAATGCGTTGTGAAACCCATTGTTCAATGGTAATGTTTGTTCTGTTCTTTCCCCTTCTCGTAACATTCCATAATCATTGTTCATGAAAAAATGAGATATATTCACAAATAAAGTCTATCGATTAAGATTCTTCCATTTTGTCAAGCCCCAACTAAGACCATAACTATGATTAATTAACGTGCTACAAGTCAATGAGTCCTTTCGAAATAGACTAATCATTTCAGATTCGTGATTCCTTACTCCTAATAAATAATAAAGTATAAGCAGTACAATATTACATATTACTTTTTTATTATTGATTAATTATTTCATCACTATTTTCGTTTTATTCTTCTTCTCCCTTAGTTATATACAAGGGTGATAATTTTGGTAAGAATAGAAAAGCGTGCGGGGAGAAGAGAACAAATACTTATGGCATCATTGATTAAAAAATATACATCTTCTTCTATCAATCAAGAACGTTATCATTTCCGCCTTTATTATTCAATATTAATATAATATTAGATGGTGATAGTCGATAGACAACAGGGGTAGTAGCTTTGGATGGTTCG
>NW_027292109.1:0-3053 GCF_016086655.4 Lepeophtheirus salmonis | reverse complement strand
AAGAAGGTACCGCATTTCTGCAGAGAGAAGCGAAAAAGATAACGATAGTTATTAAGATAATACTCTAGTCCTGAAATATTGCAAATGCTACTGGAATGGGGATTCTGTTTAAGCATAAATCTCAAAGGACTTGCCAAATGAACTAATTAATATATATTAATGCATCCAAGTTTGTCGTATATCTATTGGTCTGAGAATGACTTTTGAATGTGTGATTAATAAACTGCTTAATTCCATATTTCGATGTGTTGGTCCTTATTTATTCGGTCAAGTCTAATCTTAGGACCGGTCGTATTGGTCCATACCACTGTTGATCATCGTTACTAGTCCTTAGGACTGTCAATCCTTGGGATTGGTCCTTAAACATGAGTCCTTAGAATTTTTCATAAAAATATCGATGGTTTATTCAGGCAAATAAGATATATGAAGTATGTAATAAGATTATTGTACACATATTGCAAAGAATATTTTTTATTTCCATTATAATATAACATAACACGAACATATTATTATATTGCTACATAGTTATATAATTTATTCCATTATGTAACGGAATAATTAAAAAAGGGAAACACCCTCATTGACGTCACAAAGGATCGATTTTACCTTCTTTAAGGAGCAACAAGTGGGACTGGACTGGACCGCCGTGCTGGGTCCTCAATATGGACCGACTCATCCCTAATTCCATGCAATATCAATTAATCCCGCTGGTCTAAAAAAATCAAATAAAGATCACTTTTCAAACGAACTGAGATTAAGACTACACATGTGAACAAAAGTCCACATGTTTTTAAAAAGTGTTGCCTCTGAGAAAATATAAATTATAAATTTCATCGAGAAAAGAAGTCAGTTTAGGAAGATTTACATTCTATAATGGGGTCTAAAAAGATAAACGGAGAATCCCAGGTTTTGACGAGTTATGCGCTTTTAACTAGTTCCAAGTAACACTCGGCTTTTTATGCCTACGAGCCGAGTTTTTTATTTACATCATAAAACTCGAGTACCAATTTTGCGAGTTTTTCTTGGGGCACATCACTATTAATGGAGGATTAAATGTTGTATTTAATTATAATTATATGTGATCTATCTGTTTACAAAAATATTATGAGATTTGATGCTTTGTTATCAAATTATATAACATCTTTGGAGAAGAAATTAAAGGGTCATATTTTGTCAAGTAGGTTTATTTCATGATTTAGGAATAAGTTTATATAATGAATTTAAAATATGGAGGGGGTTAATTCGTGAAAATTAGCAAATGCAGTTTTATCCTCAATTTTACTAATACCCACATAATCTATTTTGGTGGGGAAAAGGTTAAAATAGGTTGGAATTCCTTCCCTCCACTTAACTCGAAAATTACTTTTTCAACCCTGAAAGTGTGTTTTTAACCCATTTTCAAATTAATAAAGATACATTTGCGTATATTGTGATCATTAAAACCACTTATATATTTTTTGAGACAATATCTTTATGATTATATTATCCAAATTTCACCCATATTTAAAGTTGAATTTGTTAATTTGATCTTCTGTTGTGTATCGATGAAAAATGTATTTTTGAAAAGTTTCATTTTCAAAGACTGTTTTTGTACTTCTATATTCATTTGAAAATTACGTTTTTAAAACAAAATCTCAATTTGGTAAAGGATTCAGAGAGGTCTCTATTTTAAGTTATGATGCTGAATTTCAAAAGTTTCATTTCCTCAATTAATATACAAAAATATAGTTTTTGATGTATTTGGTATGGATTTATTTTGGTGTGAGAAAAAAAAAGAATGTTGTAGTGAATTAAAGTGCTTTTCATCGGATTTTTATCACTGGTTCATTATCAAGTGAAGAATTCATCTGAACCATTCTGAACTTCTGAGAAGTGGAAAAAAGTGTGTGTTTTTATGTTAAAGTGGTTCTCTAACAATCTATTTATAAATAACATAATAAAAAGATAAAGTCTATGTTAAAATACTCAGAGAACGTATATTTTGAAGATGGTCAGGCTCCCGCCTGTTAGACTACCAGACGAGGGAGTAACAAGGGTTCTTCTGACTCATCTCCTCGTATTCTATATTTGAGGAAAGGAAACGAGGAAAGGGTGGAAGTGTCAATGAAGGAAAGTTTATTACGACTAGGATAAAGAGATTTAAATGCGAAACATTTTCTTCCTAATTTGAAGACAATAATGGAAAACCCTTTCGTATTGAAGGTCTGAGGCATATTGCCCTTTATGATATGGTTTAAAGAGCATGAGTTGTCGGTACCCCAATCAAAAAACTTAATCTAAGCTCAGAACAGAACTGAATTTGAATAACATAATTAGAATTTAATGATCATTAATTTTTTTTTGTATGTAACTTCTCTAATTGAATGAAATCATTAAAAAAGTCATTTTTTTTCTTCTCTAATTGAATTTTAAAAAAAAGTCATTTTTTTCGTTTTGAAGAAAAAGAAATTAAAGCTCAATGAGCTACTATGTATACTCAAATAATCAGAGCTCACTCCAAAATTTTATTGAAAGTAGCTGAACTAATATAAATTTTTCGATTTAGAGTGTCAAAAATGAAGTCTACATATAGTTGGAGAACCTATCATAAGGGAAACTGTTCATGAAAAAAGAAAAGAAATTAAAATATATTTTGTAAGAAAAATGATACTATATTGCTGAAGGGCTTCAAACTTCTATTCAAGTGCCATAGCGAGTATATTTATATTTGAGATATTTTTTAAATTGATGAAGCTATGTATAAATTTATATTCCAAATGACATGCAAACTAATTATGGTAGGTGAACCATCATAAGCATAGAATAATACAATTATTCTTGACATACTTCTATTTAACCTATACTTTTCTTTTAAAGGAACCCGTATTTATCGTTGGAAGTAAATCACTCAATATTTTTAAATTTCAAAAATATAAATCTTGGAGCATGATTCAAATGATTTATTGGTTCCAGTTGATTTATATTCAACTTTGAATATGCAAAGAAAAGATATTAACAAAAAAAGTTGTCATTTCATGATAGTTTCAACATTGTACCGGGTGTCCCGAATGTCT
>NW_027292108.1:0-9797 GCF_016086655.4 Lepeophtheirus salmonis | reverse complement strand
AAATATAATAATTAAATACTTCTATAATTAATAATAATATCAAAAAATAAAATATAATAATTTAATAATTTAATAACTAATATAATTAGTAATAAAACTAGTAAAATTAAGAAATTAAAAAAAAGTTTTAATATATTTCCATATATAGAATTTTATTTTTATAAATATAAATTTAAAAAATTAAAATGCATGAATATCAATTTTAAAATAATAATTCAAATATTAGATCCTTCTTTTTGTATTAGATATGTGAATGAAGGAGCAGGGACAAGCCAATCTAAAGATTTTATGTACGAATATAATTTAAATCCACGTATATCTAGACCAGTTTCAGAATCATTTAGTAGATCCAACTTTAGAAACATTAATCCATCTGTATATAGTTCATTTAGCGATAAACTCAAGAAGCCTTTAGAAAATATTCGTAACAATCAACCTCCTAAAAATAAAAATCTTGTTATTCCCGAAATTACACCAATTTTGGATGTGATAGTCCAAGGAAATTTAAATATTGAAAAAAATATTTTGGCGGAAACAGATGAAACACTTGTCTTAATAGAGGCTTCAGTTAATTTTTATAATAAAAATTCGATTGATCAGATCGTTCCTATCATAACACGAGGTAATATGACTATTGACGCTGAATTAAAAAATATATTTGCAAATTTGGTTTCCTCCCTCAATGGAAAATACTGTCAAAAAAATTACAGACATGGAAATAAACTTATCCTCAGAACTTTTAACAAGAAAGGATAAAGATTTCGTTCAAGAAATATTGGACCTTTCTCAAAAGTTTGAAAATAGGATTTTAAATTTACTAAAGAAAAATTCAAAAGTTGAGTCCACAGATATTTCTGAAAAAATATTTAGTGATAATAATAATCTCTACCTCCAAATTGAGAATTTATTGAAAAATAACCAAAAACTGACGGCTAAAGATATTATTCCACAATTAAAATTTCCTAATCCTGTGGAAATTGCAAATTCTATTTTACCTGGAAAGGAACAATTTTTACTCGATGTCAAAGAATTAATTGAAAAATTGGAGAAGCGATTTAAAAATATCTTAAAGAAACTAAACAAAGAAGAAATTAAGGAGGAAGAGGAAATTGTTGATAATGGTACTAAACAGCTAATAAGTGAGTTAAATACTATTATATCTGATTCATTAAAGATTATAAAGGAATTGATTGATAGAGAGGCTAAAAAGGAAGTTGATGCTGTTTTATTAGTTCTAAAAACTGAAAATGATGTTCTTCTTAAAAAAATTACAGATTCAATAAATTTACTGAATGAAGGAATTAATCTAATTGTTCCAGATGAAAGTAAAACTGAAATTAAGAAAATTACAACTGAAATAGAATTATATAATAAAAAAATTGCAGATCAGATTATTCCTAGTGTTAATTAACAAAATATATAAAAATTAAAAATAATAAAATATATAAAAATTAATATTGAAAATTAATTTATTTATATGTGCTCTGAATAAATTTATGTAAAATTTTATTAATATTTTTATCATTTATTTCTAATAAAAAATGCATAATTTCTTGTATTCTAATTTTTAAATATTTTAAATTTACAAAATTTTCATTTTTAACACTACAAAAAGAATATTCTCAATTTCTGGTATTAAATTATTAATTTTTTTAATCTTCTTAAGAAATATTTTAAATTCCTTTAAACTTTTATTAATTTTATAATAATTATTTAAAACGTTATTATTATTAATATTAATATTACAAGTATTATTATTACAGGTATTATTACAAGTATTATTATCACAAGTATTATCTTTTTTTAGAACATATAAAGTAAAAATATCATTTGTTTGAGAGATATTTAGGGTATATGAAGACATAAAAGAAATATTTGTATTTTAAGAAAATAATTTGTTATTCAAAGCAAAATATCCAAAATATAAGAAAATAAACAATAAAAATAATAAAAACTGATGAGGTTGTTCTAAAAAGTTATAAAGGGGGATTATAAGTAATCTCAAATATCCATGCCTTTCAAACGAATTCCCTCATTTTAATAAAATTATGCATAAAATTTTATTTAATTAAAAATTTCTCTATTTCTCTTTATTAGTCTCTTTTCAACCATTGCTTTACAAATATGGTAAGGATCTATAGTTTTTATCGATCCTTCTATATTTCTATTTTTACTTAATGCTTCATCATATTCCTTTTGGTACTCCTCTAGATTAATTTCAACCTTTTCCAAAATTTCATCTAATTTTGATTTTTTATCTAAAAAATTTTTCTTTAAATTCTCCTCAAAAATTTCTACTTCATTTTTTATCTTCAGATCATTTTTCTTTTCCACGTATGTTTTACTCAATTCCTCTTCTAAATTATAAATCTCAAAGGTGAAATCATCATAAACTTTATCCTTCAATAACTCAAGCTCATCAATAAGTGTAGAGTTTTTCTTTATTTCTGTTTCTAAATCTGAAATAATGTCTTCTTCTGTCTTTAGATTATCAATTCTTTCGTTTAAAGAATTGGTAAAATTATTTATCTCAAAATTTTCTAATTTACTTTCAAAATACTTTGAACATTCGTTGAACAGTTTTTTAATCTCTGGAATGACATTTTCAGAATTGCTGGCGGAATTATTTAGATGAAAATGACGTAAACTAACAGAAGTTGGTTTTTTATTTAGATCTAATTTTTTAGTGTTTGTATCTGTCGCGTTGTATTTAAACTTACCAAAATTTTTCTTTGTTCTGTCAATATTTTTAAAGCTTGACAAAAAAAAATTATCTTTATCCTTGTCTTCATATTCTGTCTGTATATATTCAAATTCTGTTTTCTTTCTTTTAGGATCGATAATTGAAACAGCATCTAAAATATTGCTTACCAGTCTTTCGTATTCGAATGATTCGTTTGGGTTTAATTTATTTTTAGCAAATAAAAATTCATCTTTAGAAAATAAATTGTCTTCTTTATTTGTAAATTCTTCTTTTTCATCTTTGGTATTATTAGATCTCTTCTTTTCGTTATTATCTTCTAGTTTCTTTCTAGAGATAAATTTAAATCCATTAAAATCGTATTCCATATTTTTTATGCAGTTCAATTAAATTATTTTTAAAAATTTAAAATCTAAAAATAAATTTAAAATATTTTTTTAATTAAATAACTAAATTTCAATTTTTTAGTTAAATATCTAAATTTAAAATATTTTTTTAGTTAAATTTTAAGAAACTATTTTAATAGTGGTTTTTAATTAAATTTTACCTAATGATATTCTCTCCTTTATTATATTTTTATTCCTTAAAAATTTACAATATCTCTTTTTATGTCATTCCTAAAAAACTTTTTAAAAAAACTGAATCTAATATTTAAACAGGTCAAGAATAATTTATTGCTAAACTTTAAAAATTCTAATTGCTTAGCTATTGAGAATAAAACATATTTTAGAAGAAAAATGAGAAATAAAAGATTTGAGAAATTAGAATTATTCAGGCTCAGTCAAAAGAGAAGAATTGCGGAGGAAAAAGAAGTTATCGAACTAATAAATAAATAAAAATATGTTATAATAACCAATTAAAATTACTTCATTAAATAAATAAAAATATTTTTATAACCAAATTTCTTCTAATAAAAAAAAATATTTTCACTAATTTTTCTAATTTTATCAAAAATATTTTTTATTTATTTCTCAATTCTAAAATTTTTTACATGCCAAAAACAAAAGGATCAAAAACTTCTACAGTCCCATTTCGTCCTTTCGAGAGGGAGAGATTAGTATCAGAAATGAAAATATTAGGAACTTACGGGCTTAGGAATAAAAGAGAATTAAATAGATATGCCAAATTATGTACTGATGTAAAGAAAAGGGCTTCTAAACTCTTAATTTCTACCGATGAATCCGAATTTATTATCTGTGGACGTGCACTTTTAAACAAACTGTTCAGAATTGGAATTTTTACACACGAAATCAAGTACGACCAAAGAGAGGAAATTGTTTCTAATCTTGAAGATGTTCTCAACCTGACTACTGAAGATTTTCTAAAAAGAAGACTCCAAAATAGAGTTTTCGAACTTGGACTTTCTGTTTCCGTTCACCAAGCAAGAAGCTACATCACCAATAAATTTATCATGGTCAATGGCGTAATTGTCGACAAGCCTGGTTTTATTGTAAGAATGGAAAATGATGGATATATTGAGCTATCTAGGAAATACAAAAAGGCTTTCAGAAACAAAAGAAGCAAAGAAGAAGAGCCTGCTGAACCTGTTGAGGCAGAAGAATAATTTTATTAAATTTTTTAGTTTTCTATTAAAATATCAAAGCATTTTACGATTTCTCTTCGCTCTCTACCCTTCAAAATTTTTTTAGCTATTTCCTTCCCTTTTCTATAATTTATATTTTTTGTTTTATATTTGAATTCTTTAAAATTCTTAACTGAACTAATTAACTCACTTTCTATCAGTACCTTCTGATTATAATAAATCTCTTTCACATCATCCAATTCCTTCTCGTCAAACTCGTACGAAAATAAATTTCTTATTGATGTTTTCAATCCGTATGATTTTTTACCAATGGAATAGTCCGAACCCAGCAGGATTGACAATCTGATAAGACTGTCACGGTCCAAAAGATCTTCTGTTGTGTTTTCCACTCCACCTTTCTCGTATCCGTCCACCAGTAACTCGATATACTCATCATTTATATTGCTCAATTCAAACAATTCTCCTTTCTTCAATACTTTTTCTGCACCAAACAGAAACATGTCACTGTCTGCACTTTCTACTATCTCTACTATCCCTTCTAAGCATAGATATCCACATTGAGAATCTGCCTCATATACAGATTCTATTATCGGTATCTCCAACTCATTTAAAATATATTTTATGGTTTCTGTAATATCCTTGTGGTAATCTACAAAATCTAAAGACTCAAACATTCTATTTCCCTCTTCTAAATGCCCGATGTTGCTGTTCTCTTCCTTTTGGTGTGTCTCCACCAACTCTGAACTTCCGTTTTTTTTTGATGCTAAATTTATCATTCTTTATACGCAAAGATTCCCTCTTTTCTTCATTTTTAAGCTTCTTATAGAAATCCTCAAAAGAACTTTCTGTTTCTGTTGAACTTTCATAATTTATATTCTCACTCTCATCATTATCGTAATCACTGTCGTTTGTTTCGTTTGAATATTCATATTCGGACAAATTATCTTCAATTCTGTCTTTTTTGTGTTAAAGACTCATTTATTGTATTTATATCTTTCGCACCTTCCATCTTTATATTTTCACTGCTCTCTTCAAATACATTTTCTAACTCTTTTATAAACTCTTTTTCTTTACATTCCTTCTTCACTATTTCACACGAAGCTTCACTGATATTCTTTCTATCCTTCTCATTATGTATAATATATGATTCTTCAGATAGATAATATTTTTTAGATGAATCTGATTTTATTAGATTCTTTTGTTGGTTTAGAAGTTTTCTCCTATGCTTTCCCCTTTCTATAATATTTAAAATTTGATCGTTACTGAATTTATATTTATCATCAATAGTTAAGGGCTTTATATTGGTGTATTCTTCTTTTTCTTCATTATTTATTAGTTCTCCGCCCCACTTATTCCATGATTCTTTTTCTAAGTTCCTTTTCTCACCCTTACTTAGCTCATTTATAGGCCTATTTTGCATTCTTCCTTCCCCTTTTCTTAAACTTTTTATAAACTCTGATTTAAGCCTCTCTGATTTTCTTTTCTCCAGAGTATTTTGCTTTTGGATTGGAATTTTTTTACCATCGAATACAAAGATCAACCTATTTTTATGAAAAAAGTGTTTTTGCAGCTTCTTGAAAAATAAATATATTGCTTTATCCCTTGGAAAACGTTGTAGAGATAAAATAATAATTGAAGAGTCAATACAAATGGAAGAATTTTTTGGAAAATTTTGTCGTGGTTTCAGAAGTTTCCAGAAATTACGAATTCCCATTTAAGAATTGTACTATCTAAAAGAGATTTAGGATTTTAAAAAAATTTAGAAACCAGAAATTTTATTTAAGAATTATTATTTAAGTAATTATTATTTAAGTAATTGTTACGAAGACGCTCAACCTCGGTTTTTAATGACTCTGAAATTAAATTTACATAGTAGTCATTTATTTCCTCATACTCTTTTTCAAAATCTGATTCACAAAAATATTCCTCACTGAATGAATCAAAGTTTCTTGTTATTCCCGAGTTTCCATACTCAAACACATCAAACCCTCTATTTACCAAAGATACAGCTTTATGATTTGTTTTAAGGTCAATAATACTGTCGTTGCAAAAATCTAGCTCTTCATTTATTTCGAAATTGATCATAACTTTCATAGTTTGATTTTTCTTTTAAACAACATCAACTCAAACTAATTGGTTTCTGATCATCCTTATTGATCATTCGTAAAACATCGAATCATATTTTATCTTGCTCAAATTCTCTCATTTCTATTGGCTTTATCTACTCTGATAAATCATTATAATTTTACTTTGTCATTCATATCAGAAAAACTATTCATTAATGATTATTTAAGCAAATAAACCAATAAAATTTTAATTTTCTTCTGTGTGTGATGATTTATTTTTAATATTTTCTTACTATTTTTTAACCATTTTTTAACCATTTTCTTACTATTTTTTAACTATTTTTTCAATATTTTTTCAATATTTTTTAATAAATTAAAATTTGTTTTCAAAGTAGAAGATTTGTTATGAAATTTCTATTTCAGCTTTTCTGGCTTTTTGTTGATTACTGTACAAATCTAACATCAATTGATTTGAAAAAACACAAAATTAATTATAATCTCCCGTTCTTTAAACTTGAAACGGAAAAGAAAACATATCTGGTTCAAATACTCGAAAAGGAAATTGAGGTTAAAAAAAATATATTTGAAATTATCGAGTTACTTTTTTCCCTAAAAGAACCAATGCTCTTTTCTAAAGACGACATCAACGTAAAATTAGAGCCATTCAAAAATATTTCAATCGAAAACCTAAACATAACAACATATTACGATAAGAGCTACAAAATAGAAAACAAGATAATGCAAATTTACAAAAAGGAAACAGGATTTTATAAATTTCAAAAAAAAAAGTTTAATACAACTGTTTATTTCCATGGAAAAGACAACAATAAAGATATTACTGAATATGCTGAAAATACATATTCTGTTAAGATCGGAATTAAGGGTTTATTTGAACCTAAAGTAAATGGGAATTTAGTTATTCTAAGAGTCATTAGCACGGACACTGAGGCGCCTTCACCCGCGTAATTTTATTATCTGAATTTAAAATTTTTAACTAAAATTTTTTTGTTTTTTTTTAATTTTTTTATGGTTCAAAGTCATGGATTTAGACGTAAAACAAGAACACTTTTGAGAAAAGGATATGGAAAGAAAGGACTTCCTGGCATATCAAAGAATCTCCAAGTATTCAAGAAAGGAGAACATGTGGATTGTGTGATTAATTCATCCGTACACAAAGGAATGCCACACAAGACATATCATGGAAGAACTGGAAAGATCGTTGTTGTTAATGAAACCACAATAACTGTTCTCTTCCTGGTCAGAGTTGGAAACAAGGTAGAGGAAAGAGCTATTAACATGAGAGCTGAACATCTAAGAAAAAGTAGATGTAATCTCTGGTTAATTAAAAGACAGAAGATGATAAATGAACTAAGAGAAACCGCAAAATCTGAGAGAACTTCGTTTATTGTTCCCAAGATAAAACCACAAGGGCCAAGAAAAAGTTTTTACTTGAACTTATCTGAATATGTTCCTGAGGAGGTTTCATTCAAAACTTTCAATAAACTTTATTAAGTTATTTTTTCAGATTTCCAAAATATTTTTTTATTCCTAAAATATTTTTTTTATTTTTAGATTTTTTTATTTCTAAATTCTTTAATTGCCATATTTGGACTTAGAACTATTATTTTTTCGAATATTTCCAATAATTTTATTTTTTCATTTCTTATTCTACATTTTCTTATTGTATTATATAGACTTAGCAGCAGCTTATTGACCAATAAGACTTTAAGCCTCGATATTTTCAGAAAGTTATTTCTATCGTTAAAAAAATCTAATATTAAATCAAAAGATGAGTAGATCTCTAACTTAAAACATTCTGCACACATTTCAATCAGATATTTTTGAAAAATTTGTGAGTTAAGATTTTCTTCATTGTTAATTGAATTTACTACAAATCTTAGGAATATTACTTTTGAACACAGAAAATTACTCTTCTTGAATGATTTCCAAATTCGATTTTCTACGAAATTCTCAATGTCTCTTGAAGTATTCGAGATAATTCGAATAATCTCAACTATTTTAGTTTCTATTTTATAAAAGTTTATTGAATCAAATAAATCATTAACAATTATTTCTGAATTATCGCAATCTTTCAATCTTATCATGCATTCTTTAGTAAAATTGAAAAGCATTTTTTGAATTTTAACGTTACCTTTCAATTCTGCATTCATCAAAAATATTTTATAAATTGTCTTTAACACACCCTGCCCCAATACAAAAATTCTGGTTTTTAAAGAATCCAATATCAATTGAACATTCTCCTCGTCAAATAGATAGAAAAATTCGCTTTTCATTTTAATAAAGCAGAAAAAAACAATAAAAATATTTTCATATCTAAAATTAGGATCGTATATGCTGACATCAAATCTATTGATCACATCTTCAATTGCCTTTTCAAGTTCTTTTTTATTATAGATTGAATAATAACGATATTTTTCTAGTAATAGAATATTTCTTGATTCTATGAGGTTGTTTATTATAATAATCTCCTCTTTATTATTCAAATTTTTAGTACCTCTGCTATCCCTTGAATTTTTTTTAGGTATATTTATCTTCATCCTTCTTAAATTTCGAATATCATAAATTAGGACTCTTAAAAATTTAATAAGCTTATTAAAATCTGTTTTCCCAAAATTATTACTCATTAACTTATTATAAAATATACTTAATGTGATTTCCTTATTCTCAGGAATATTTTTCATCCTCTTATTTGTTACATCTCTTGTTATAATGGACGTCAATGAGGATATATCTATGATTGTCATGCGTTCTAAATTATATTTTTTTTATAACTTTTTATTGAAATTAACTCATATTAAATGTTTATATAAAACTTACCCAATTTATTACTAAACTGGTATAAAAATAATAAATTTATCTTTTAATATATTTTTGTTTCTATTAAAAAAAAACATGGATGTACAACATACAATATACTTTACCTTTGTTGGATAATTTCAATAATCCTTATGTTTAGCTTTTTCTACTACAAACAGACTAAAATATTCTACCTTTTCCTACTTTTTATTTGCATACCCGAGGGAATTGCATTAATTTGCTTAGATTCAAAAACTCTTATTCCATAAAAAAATTAATCTTAATTCATTAAAGGGTTTTATAAAAGTCAATGGTATAAAAATTTTAACAGCAAGATTTCTCTTAAATATAATAAAGTTTTGATTTCTATTTGTTTTTAATTTATTTCGATATTTATATAAACAATATTATTATTTTTTTCTTCACTACATGTTAATTGAATTTTTATTCATCGGTTGGATTTTTTTATTGCTTCCTATATTTTTGCTATTCACATTAGGTGCACTATTAATCTTAAGACTCCTTCTTTTTGTTGTATTTTTTCCATTGGGATTTGTAATCATAATTTTATCAATTTATACATTCATAATCATATAAAATTATAAATATTACTATTATAATAATAATTTTGTATTATTCTTCTATTAATCTAAAATTATTTTATAATATT
>NW_027292107.1:0-4834 GCF_016086655.4 Lepeophtheirus salmonis | reverse complement strand
CTCATTTTATTCCTCTTTAGATATGAACTACTTTAATATTGACTCTTTTCATGGGATTTAATTAAAAAATGGCGCGTCTGAAAGCTTTATTTAAAAAAAAAATTTAATACAAATCTTTACAATTGGCTAAATAAACCTACATGGTTATCTAGCATGCAACTATATTTATAGTAATACCTATTATTGTATTTCAGAGTTTGGGGAGTTTGACCCAACAATTGTGGAATATATCTGGTTTGGGAAGACCTGACCAAAATTCTTAACATGTCTCAAATATTCAGTATGGTATTACTCAAGAAGCTGAACTAGAATAAAACCTGCATTACCCTGTTGAAGAACCAAAACACCACCTGAACCAGTTTAAGGGAATTAAAATTACTATTTTAATGAAGATAATGCAAGTAGAATAGCTTATTTATTTCAAAATGAAGAACTTAGAGCTAAATGCTAGTTTGAAGAAAGTCTTACTTCCTATGAAACATGAAAAATAATTGTTAAATTACAAGTTCAATTTTTAATTGTACTTTTTATTAAGTTAAAATTATGTTTTACAGAAAGTTTATATTGATTGGAGTTGTTGAAAATTCGATTCTTGATACATGATAGTAATTCAGTAGTAAATTTATATCAAATCAAACTTCAAAAATATAACGGAGTAAAAGTTCCAAAAACTTCATGGAAATGTTTATTTTTTAGATATTTTAAATTCAAAAGAAGTCATAAGAAAAAGAAAATGGATATGAAATCTTATTTCTTAAAATATCTTCATAATTAATTGGAAACCTGCTGTAAATTCTTTAGTTTTGAACAAGACATTTTTTCCAAGAACATGACTAAAGGCCAAAATTTATGTAAGGCCCAATACTTTTCGGAACATAACCTCTGAGTTTTAATCGAAATCTTAATAACTATGGCAAAAAAAGCTCAATTTGCTTCAGAAGAAGAAATGGATGTACTTCAAATAATATGATACAAGAAGTATCAACAATGGCAATGACGACTCTAAAAATAACGAGGCCACTTCTGGATTTGGATATTATTGAACATTATCACGTTTATGGGTTTAGGTTTTTTGGTTGGTTTGAAGGAGAGCTGAAGCCACTGCTTCAGCAGCTATTGCATGGTGAGTTGTTTTATTGCAGATCAGAACATAATTTATATTATCAAGCCCCCCAATTTCTTCGTATCTCTTTAGATAAGGGAATTTTGACCCCCCATATTTCCTTGTAATGGTCCACTCGCTTCCATTCTCTAACAATATATCTTCTTCATATTCGTTTTCGGTGCCAAGTTTTCCCATGGAATTTAATTAGTGATCTACAGCAAGGAATAATACAAATACTGGAAAGGAAAGAAAATATCACGCTCGCACAATTAGGCTGACTCCTCTGAAAGGACTAGCATGATTTATGAAAATTTATTGTATAAATATATCCAACTCGTAATTATGTCTCATGATCTTAAATTAATCAATTTTCTCAACTTATAATTATTGTTTTTATCCTTTTAACTTAATAATTTCATTTTTAATACCCAGACAAATAAAAACTTAATTTCTATTACTTTCGATACTCATTTAGCATATTTTTTTACATTAGTTTAATAATAGTTTTTATTTTGTATATAATGATAAAAATATGATATTGAGAGTACAATCATCTGTTAGGTCGAATGAACATTTCTGTTGCTGTACTAATGATGGCTAATATTTACATTTTGTAAGCACCGCAAAATTCTTCATCACAAAGTTGAAAAGTGTATTGATAATTTTATCTTAATAGGTAGCGAAACAGTTACCTGATTTGCAAATTGTTGATAGTATTTTACTGGATATTGAATAACATACAGAGTAAATACTCAGTTACTTTACCTATCAAAACTATCATATTACCCTCAACTAAAAGTAAAGTGATTCTAGTATATTACTACATTTAGTGTAAACAGATCTGTAGTCGTAAAAAGAACCCCTGATTATTGATAAAAGACATGAACGTATCTCACTTCCACATAAGTTTCTTTTATTTATGAACGAAGTTCATTTCTAGTTAAATTATTATGATTTATTTTTATAACTAACGGTATGTGAGTATTTGAGCTTTTTTATTATTTTACTTTTAAATTAAATATATATCATAGTTAAAGTTGATAATATTGTAGAGAAAACGTGCAAGGAGAAGGGGGGGGGGGAATACATATGGTATCATTGTTTAAAATACTGAGGTGATTATCATCTGCCTGCTTATTATGATTTTTGAGGGTATAACGAAAGTATTTATAAGCGAAATGTTTAATGAAAATATATTACGTATAATTGACTTAGACGTTTTTATCCGTTACAGTAGATTTTATAACGTCACACTTCATGAAATTGTAATTCATTATGAACCATATTCTCAGAATAATAACTAATGAAATGATAAAATAGAGTATTTCGAAATATATTTGAAGTTTCATGTTTAAAAAGAAGACTAAAATTAAATATAATCTACATACTAAAAAACAAACATTTAAGTTAAATATGTATACAAAATTAAACAATTAGAATCATATAACTAATAATAACAATAAATTATAAATACAGAATAATGAAATAATAGATTGATTCAAATAATATTTTCTTGTTCTGACACCGGAATCCAGTTAAATATGTCATAACTTTAGGTTGCAAAACACAAGCGAGACGTGGAGTTTAATCTCTACAGATTTATCAACTTTGCTTATAAGTTCATTTGAATATTTTGAAACTTTCCATAACAATTATGACGTTGATATTACTTGAGAAGATTTTTTTTTTTTTGAAAGATATCTTCAATTGATACATGTACTATGCAAAACATTTTCTTGGTAACTGCAACCCATTTCTGATATCGTAAATCATACAACCGTTTTAGAAGTTTGACTTTTCTTTCCGTAGAATTTTCTGTTGAAGTATTAGCAATGATCGTGATATATATCCGCCAATATAAAATAATATTCCTATCTGCTGTTGAAGATCCTGGAGGAAAATTTTATATTTATTATATTTTCCATGATAGTCTGAAATTAACACAATTTGCATGTCATATTGATCTATTTTAGAGATAATATTTTATATATTATCATTTTTTTGTCTTTGTATAGGTGGACTTCAACGAGTTGTCAAATAAATAAACAGTTTATGTTTATGTAGTAGCCTTCGGATATTTGTTAAATATTATGTGTTTCCATTTCTTTACAACTTATTACACTCACTTAATTCCAATATTGTTAGTATAGATATCACAGATTGATAAGACAAGAAGAATTATCTTTTTAGATTATTCTTTTCTGCACTAACCAGGTAGATATCTTAAATATATAAATTAGATATCATGCAAACTATTTCTTGGTAACTACATGCCATTCCTGTTATCATGTAAATCATACAAACCGTTTTAGAGTTTGATTTTGTGAACTGACATTGTGCCATATCAAAGTGTTGTGTCTTGACGAGGGAGAGGAGACACAAACTTATACTTATTGAAGGAACATCTGTATTCTTTATAATACAAAAACCTACTCTAATTAATATACAAAATACATGACTATTTATACTATGTAAAAAGACAGTACTTTAATACATAATAAAATAAAATACAAGACGATAAGAAGAACAAGGGAAGGAAATACGAAATACATTACAAAGTAACGGGAAGGAGTACAAAAATAATATCTTTTTATGATATTAAAAGAGATTATACATTTGTCCAATTATGAATAAGAACTTGGAACATTGAACCTGGTCCATTAATACTGATTTGAAGAAATTAAGAACCTGTTCACAAATTTCAAATGTTTCTTTCTCTGTCCATGGAGCCCAGAAAAGCTGCAATGCTGATAGCTTCAGCACTGCAGCTAATTTTTGCGTCTGAATTTATGCAGTGTGATACTAAGCTCTTTTTTAATTCGATGTTTGTTACTGAAGATCCTGAAGGATATGTCTTCTTCCTCCTCAGGAAGCTACAATATCTAGCACTGATATATATCTGAATGTATAATGTTGATGAGTGCAACTTTGGAGTTTTAAGCAACCAGAACTTCGATGACAATTATTCCGAAGAGAGTTTGTCATAGAGATCTTGTACTGAGAGAACAGTCTTCCATAAATATTGTATAATCCAGATCTTCCTGTCTTTCATTTTCCAAATGCAATCTTTTAGTGCTAGTTGATGCATGTGTTGGTCTTTGAGGTATGGCGATGGTAATGAGACCGTGGCAGATTCGGCCACTTTGATGGGATAGCATCATCTTTCAACCGCCTGTAAATATATATAATTTATAAGTATTATTGATTACTAAAATTAATAATTTAAATTTGAAATGAATGCTTCTTAACTATGCTAAACTTCTTAAGCATACATTTGACAAGCATTATACAGTTCTTTTAAAAATATTTTAAAGAAAATTAAGCAAAAAAACGAGCTGTCTCAGAGATTTGCAAGCATGAAGCAATTTCATAGTATTGGGGAGAATTGCTTACCTTCGTTGAAGTGATTTTCCTTTATTACGGGACTGATCTAAAGATTCAGTGACAAAATCAGCTACTTTAAAATGCAGACTACATAGTCTTTAATTCGCTGTTGGTGTCTAGTTAATCGTATCTCTTGGCATGGCCCTACACCATTTGGTTAGGTTTTTGGAGTCTTTCATGGGGAATTTGTGAAAGCTTATATCTAGATCCTTAGTAATACCGTCATAGCCCTGCTTGCATCCAGGAACAGAACACTTGTACATAATTATTAATTAAGTAATAGCAAAACAAATTAAATAACTTTTGTAAACCTCGTTTTCAATTTATTATAATTCATAAAACAAA
>NW_027292106.1:0-4801 GCF_016086655.4 Lepeophtheirus salmonis | reverse complement strand
TTTATTAAATAATATTATCATGAAGGAGTTGTATTTTTTGCCACAAGACGGCGACAACTTCTGTCGCTTTATTTACAAACTAACATGAGTAAACAATGCCTCAAGCCCCATATGAAAAGATCAGTATCAAAATAATTACCAATTCCCACTCTCTAAACCATCAAACTGTCACTGCTAGACCAAGGCTTCTCCGTTTAAGAAATCTCCAAATATGGCCATAGAAAGAAACAGAAAAAATTACCCAAAATTAATTGCTAACCACTTCTTCCCAAGTGTCATTGTTGGGCATTGTTTTGGGTTTAAAAGAGGGAATTCTATTGGAGCAGTTAAATACTCAGAATCATGATGAGGGGCAAACAAGCAGAGATATCGACAGCAGACAAGAAAAATACACTGTGTATTTTTGTCTTAAAAGTGAACTAACACCGTATTAGTATAAAGGATTTCATTTGCGTCCGATTCGGACGTGTCTTTCAGATTTAGAGCATGATAGAACAGGATATCAAAAAATGGACAGCCCTATAAAAATATATCCACCTGTAAGAGTAATTGATTAAATTTCTCTAACGTTATCGGACGAGACCTTACGAGGAATTACTTCCTCGTATTCGGTGCTGGCAATATCCCCACTTGACTAAAGTGCACTGATTTCCAAGGTCTACAAATCTTGTCACCTGGGATGTAAGAACAAACAAGGATGCGTTATTTATCGTATTGCCATCCAGGACGTAAAATCTTCGTCCTATGATAAATCCAAAACTTTTGGTCCTGGTAAGCAATAAAACCAAAAGAAGCCTAAAATCTATTGCTGAGGAATGTCTTGGCAGAAGACGTATTGATTATTTGTTTTGGAACATTATTGGGTATGTCAAGACTCAATCTACAAGTACTTTGAGGTCATCCTCATTGATCCTCACTGTTATAAAGATACTTGTGATCCTATGGATAAAGGGTGATTCAAAACAAGCGGTTTTTTCAGTAGGGGTATTTTGACAGGCGCGCGCGAGTTCTGCCAAATTCATACGTCATTTTTACTCAGTATTGTTTTACAATTCTTTATGTAAAGATATACGCCACAACAACGTGTACAAATTGTTCAATTGTACTATGAAAATCAGCGTTCTGTGAAAGAAGTTTTTCGCAAATTACGCCCAACTTATGGTCACCATAATCGACCTTCAGAATCCACAATTCGCAGAATAATCGAAAAGTTTGAAGGGGCAGCAACTTGCTGGGATGTCCTGTCGTCTGGTAGGCCACGTACAGCTCGCAGCGTAGAAAATATTGCGGTACTAGCCGAGACGTGTAGCCGAAAATCGTGAAGAATCGATTCGCCACCGCTCGTCAACAACTTGGTTTGTCGTATGCAACAACCTGAAGCGCATGTTTGAACGAATATTTGGTTTCAACAGGACAGTGACACTTATTATACAGCTCGTGGAAGAATTGAAGCCTGCCGGGACCTTCGTTTTGGTGTGCGATGTAGTTTCACGTGAATGGGCCCGTGAACTGTATCCAAGATCGTGTGATATCACACCTTTGGACTTCTTTCTTTGGGGCTACGTAAAAGCAAAAGTCTATGTGGATAAACCAGCGACGATTGAAGCATTGGAAGCAAATATTGAGGAGTTATTCCTGAGATTCCGGTCACAATGCTGGAACGCGTCATCCAAAATTGCAGAGAAAGAATGGACCATTTAAAGGGCAGTTGTGGCCAGTATATGAAGGGGATTCTTGTCTCGAAATATTGTAAAGGATTGTTTTTCGGTTCATAATAAAGCCCGATCATAATATAATATTTTATGTGTTTTGGTTCCTACAATCTAAAAACCGCTCGTTTTGAATCACCTCTCATATATTAAAAGCAAATGTATCGTTCCACTGGACTTTATATTTATTATTGTAAACGTCGAGTAGTAATATTTGTGGGTATAGCATATATAGTACATTAACTTATTCTTCCAATATTTATAATCTATCATTATCTCTGCCATTCTAGAACCTCTTTTAGGGCTTTGTGTCATGTAAAATCGCCAGACACAACACTCACCAAAAACCCATCAAAGATATCCTAAGGTCAACAGCATTTACAGAGCTGTGATAAAGCATTGCATTGCCCGGAAATATTATTTGTCAACAAACAGACAAACCTTGATTGAATGAAATGGAATATAATCTTTGCAATAAATCATCAGTGACATTCTCCGTTTTTATGAGGACACTTACACGTAGTTATTTAAGAACTTTCAAAACTAGAACTCTTATTGAGTCTATCAAGACTCCATCTCTACAAGTAATTTGAGGTTATCCTCATTAATCTTCACAACAAAGCCAGAGATCCTAAGGTCAACTGGATTTGTCTAGGGGTGATTAAATACAGGTAATGGATAGGTCTTACAGTAGCTGGAAACAATGCTTCCCTCTATGGACCAGGGAAGCAACTAAAAAACCATTCACGCCCGCCTATATAAAACAGGGAGGGCTTTGTTTTTGGATCTTTTTTTTTTATTTACAAAAAGTCAAGAAATTTAATTTTTTGAATAAAAATTTCACATATTAAATTTATTCAAAAAATCCACAGTTATTCAACAAAAATTAAATTTTTGGAAATTTTTTTTCAGAAATCCATAGCTATTCTTAAAATTAAATTTTTTGACAAAAATGTCAAAATCCACAGATGGCAACGAAAAAAATTCAAATATTAAATTTTTTGGTAAAAGAAAAATCTTTCAAAAATTCATAATTATTCTTAAAAGATTAAATTTTTGAATTTTGTTTTTTAAATCCATACCTTTTTGCAATAATATCTAATTTTTAGAAAAAAAAATATTCAAAAAAATACTAAATTTTTCGTGAAAAATTTCAAATATTATACTTTTTGGGAAAAATTTCAAATATTAAACTTGTTTTTTCAAAAAATATTTTAAACTTTTTTGGAAAAATCCCATTTTTTTATTTAATATAAAATTTTATTTGGGAAAATTTCAAATAAATACGTTTTCTGTAAATAGCTATGACTTTTAAAATTTCAAAAAAAATACAATTTTTAACAAAAAAATAACCTAAAATTTTTTGTTTAAAAAAAAATCCCATAAAAGTTTTTTATTTATTAAATCCATAGCTATTTACAGAAAACTGATTTATTTGGGAAAAAATTTGAAAAATTATATTTTTTTCCCAAAAAAATTATAAATTATATTCAATTTCAACTATTAAATTGATAAAAAAACAATTATATTTCCGTAAAAGGCAAAATTTCTTAATTTGTCTTGGGAGGAGGCTACAACCCCTCCAGCCCACTCCCTGTGGACACTTCTGCCATTGATAGATCTAGCCATACTGCATTGCGCAGGGCAATGCTTTCAAAATTATTGAAGAAAGAGTTTATTATTTTTTAAAATTCATATTTACATGTTACATGTTTTGTTAATAAAAGTTAAATAAAAATAATAATTTAAGAAATAATCCAAGGTGTAAAACCTGTCAATAATCAAGTTAATTTATAGCTTTAAATAAAAACCCTATAAAACTTTTAAACTTCCTAGGAATAATTATCGTTTTGGTTATAATTTAATTAGTACTTACTTATATAAGTATATGCAAAAAAAAAAAAAAAAACGAAGGCATCAAGGTTTTGGAAGTAATATTAAGAAGTTAATTGCGGCTTTTAGTCTACTAGCTAATCAAGGAAGAAGGTCAAATTAGTTCATATTTTTGTCTTCCCATTCTTGAGCATGTTTTAATTGCTACGATCGGAAATTCCATACTGCCAATATTAACTGTTTGGCTGTTATCGTAATTCATCAGTAAATCATATCTGTTTGTCTATAAATGGTTAAGTAAGACTCATTCGTGGTGGGTGAAGATAAAAAAATCTGGAACAAAAGTCAAGATAAAACATATCCTGACTGGTACATTTAAAGCTAAACATTTACTAATTCAATAATTAATGAAGGTTGAGTGATTGACATCAATTAATTAAATTTGATATATTAAAGCATAGACAATTAGTTACAAGGCAAGACAAGCATTAAGTCTCCAGTTTACGTATAAATCAAGAAAAACACTTGCACGTGGTCGACGAATTTTCATTAACCCACTCCAAGCAATTTTCTCCTGACTATTGTTTACGTCGTCAGCATGTCTGAAACGTTGAAAACGGGAAGAAGATCTCTATCAAAAAGCTCAAAATGCACCTGATGAGTAAAAAACTGCCCGGGTCAATCCCCTGAGTCCATGAGGGTCCATGCAAGAGATCTCGGGAGGCTTGTGAGGTTGGAGAGGCCACTTTGGACACCAGTTATGAAATAAACTCATCTCCTCCAGCTAGACTCTTTAAAAGGATTTTAGAATGAGTCTTTTGAGTTCTCTTTGAACTCTTTTTTGACATTTGAACCCCCATACAGCCTAATGACAGCCTCCTCGACTACACCTCTGAGTCCATGTTGAGGGAAGGCATGCAGTGTCTGTCATCCAAACGCCAAGGCCCTAAAAGTGTAGGCGGTTTAGTGCTCACCTCAAAAGAAATAGACTTTTAGACAGGAGATTTGAGAAGCCCCTTTTAATGCGATTCAATAACTGGTTTGCTCACCCCAATTCCATTGTTTAACTCATAATAGTTTACAAGATGCCCATGTTTTGTAAAACCACTCCTTGCTACTCAAATGCCAGGCTCAATCTTGTAGTTCAAAGTTAGTTTTGCCATTAGTGTGAACTGTCGAATATAAATATTTCATGTACAGTATTTTCTATGTACGGGGCCGTGCAAAAATTATTTACCCATGATGTAAATATACTATTG
>NW_027292105.1:0-599 GCF_016086655.4 Lepeophtheirus salmonis | reverse complement strand
TGCATTACCAACAGATGAGTTGTGGAGCACATTAGAATTTTTCTATTTGATCAGAAACTTACTAATGTGAACACAGTAATAAGTTTCTGATCAAATAGAAAAATATCAAAAGCAAGTTTTCCTCGAATGAATTTCTATCCTGTGTCTCATATTCCATTCGGATTCGTCTCCATCCGAAGATGCCTTGCAGAGTTTGTTTTTATGAACACAAACTAGTGTGGATATAATACGTTGTAAATCATTTTGTTCATACCTTTTATAGGTCCTCATGTCGAACTCCATAGTGAACATAACAATCATAGCAATAATAACTGTGGAACTGTATCATAAGGGCCTACGCACTGCCTCAGGTGTCCATAAGCTTCCCCAAATTTCTCCGTGAGAGTAAATTCCCAAAGTTTCAAAATTTTTTTTATTTTTTTTTGTTAAAATAGATTTTTAAATTGTATCTTTTTATTATTACGAATTATGCATATATATTAAATCAAATAGTAACACAATACAAATTCTAAAGTAAATAAATATATATATTTATTACGTTCATGGATCCTTTCTTCCTAGTCGTGAACTCTATAGGCGTAGTAGTATTATGAAGAACA
>NW_027292104.1:0-3449 GCF_016086655.4 Lepeophtheirus salmonis | reverse complement strand
TAAAACATTTTCCTAATAAATACTTTCGTTATACCCTCAAAAATCATAATAAAACGGGCAGCTGATAATCACATAGTATTTTAAACAATGATACCATAAGTCTTCCCCCCTCCCCTCTCTCCTTGCTCGCGTTTTTCTCTACATGATTATCAACTTTAGCCATTACAGTAATGATTATTACTAATGTTAAATAAAGGAAGGCATTTTTCCGCCCGGCGGGAATTTATCAGGGCTAGTAATCTCACGGAAAATTTTCAAGGCGAGTTTTCCTAGATCCCAGTGAGTAACTACGTCATTTTAGCTATTGTTATAAAAAGACCAATAAGGACCCTTCCCAGGACTAAATATTTATAAGGACCGGACTTATAGAACTGGAGTCTTTTAGAACAGTCCATCACTAAATGCAGTTGTTAACTCATTTTTTTATTCATAGAGCCCTGTGATGAAGTTTAATGAAGATTTATTGGAAATTTGTTCATTTTATTTAGTAAAAATATCAACTTTGATCCCCAAAAATAGTGTCTCCTTCAATTATGATTCAATTTATTACGCGAGGAGAAAACGCACTATAAAATGTATTTATAAAGTGCATCATAGTTGAAAGCAATACCATCTGGGGGCATCAAAGTTTGAAATTAAAAAATAAAAAGACTTAATAAATACTTGCATTTAATACTACTTGATGTCAATGATCAGTGATGTAAATAGTGTGTATTTTTTAGATGGCACGTTTTTTTTAATTGGTAATCTGAAAAATGAATTTTCTTTTTCATAGCAGTTGTCATTATTATTTAATTCCTGTGTAGTGAACTTCCTTCCCTAAGTAGATTCAAAACTTGAATTGAACATTCGTGTCTGTTCATAAAAGACGGAGAGTAACCTTGAGGATTTATTGCAGAGTTGTAATTGTAAGTCCGTATTGGACTCAGAGTAGCTTTGAGGATCGACATTGGAGTAATTCATTGTTTATTTTGTTCTCCCCCTTCTCCCTTGTCACAGCTGATTGTAGCTGATCTCCTCCCAAACATTCTTCAAATTATCATGGTTACCATGTTCATTTTCGTTTTCCTTCTTTTTTTAGACATGCCTACTATACACACGATTTTCATCACTATCAATGATAAATAGTAGTGTTGGATTATTCCAAGTACTGCATTCCAAATTAATCACTCATTTTTCTTCCCCTTTCTGTCTTTTATATAATCGATCCAGTCTTTTTCACCGTTCATCAGCGTGGCTCCGAGAGTACAAACTCCCATGGGAATGGTGCTGGTAGAGAAGCAATGATGTATTAAAACATACCCTACAGGTATGTAAAATAATTAGAAAAAGACGATATCTGGCGATACATAGACTGGAATTACTCCGATGTCGATCCTCAATTCTACTCCTAGTCCATCAAAGACTGACACTTATAACTCCTAAGCAAAGCATCATTGTTACTTCTCGTCTTTCATGAGCAAGAATTCAGAAATTAAATAATAATGACAACAACTTAAAAATTATGTATAGATCAGTGATTAAAAACTAAAAAACCCTCCCGCTTTCTTGGACACGTTTAATACAACTCTATAGATAAGTGAAGGGAGAAAGCATTGTCAGAGATGCTAATAGGAAGCATTTTGAGCATGGTAAAAAAAGAAACCGCAAATCAACATATTAAGCCTGACAATTTGAAGAATGTTTGGAACGAGAGGAGCTTAGATTTCAAAACGTTTAATTAGATCAGCTACATACAGCTGTGATGATAGCCATTGTAAAAAATGTAGGTTTTATTTTAAAGAAAAATAATTAGACCTTTCAATCTATTAATGATAAAGTATTTAATTCATCTTCTGAATCAAACCGTCATATTCAGAGTAATTAAATTTATTTCAAAATTTTATGCAGGCATAGAATTTATCATTTGGGAAAACGTGAAAGTGAGATAATTGAAGGAGCCAACATTCGAAGCATACTCGCGAACCTTATTCAATTTAAGAATAACTAATAATTGATTCTAGAATTGAAGTATAATCAGAATAAACTCCTAAATCCATCATTAGTATTTTGACAGGCTAAATAAAATTATATTTAAATTTAAAAATTGGAATAAAATGTTAATATACTTCATTAAATAATTGTTTCAAAAAGGCTTTATTAACCTATTGACATCTCTAAATTCATATAATTATTGTAATAAATTATCATTTTTAGAATAAACATTTATGACAATAAAAGTATTTAAAGCGCCGTCTATGTCTTTAACATACCTAACCAAGGATTCCTAGAAGAAATAGTCCTTGACCTAACTAGGGAGTACTTTAGTACTGGAGTCTTTATTATATTTTACACGCCCTAATATCTAAGAAATTCTTAATTTATCGTTAGTTAATAAATTTTTGGCAGAAAAATTAAAAAAAAATAGAATGTTACATTCTATGGCTGAATAAAATAGGCTGTATTCACTATGACTATTAAACATTAATATAAATATACAGTGTCGAAAAATAAGTATTTGATCTCTTGTCGATTTTGTAAGTTTGCCCGCTTATAAAGACTTTCGATGAGGTTGAGGTCCGGAGACAGGGTAGGCCACTCCATGAAATTAATGTGCTTCTTCTTTTTTAGTTACTCCTTTGTTACCATGGTCGTAAGTTTTGGGCTATTACCGTGCTAGAAGATCCAGTTTCAGTTCGCTGGCCTGAGGTAAGGAAGTTGTAATCTCCCCTTCACAGAGAAACATTCCCAAGACATAATGTTTCCACCCCTATGCTTGACGATAGGGATTAATCTTCCTTCAAACACTTTTGTTTTGTAATAATAATCAAATGTCCCTCACTGTTAAAATAAACCTACCATTAAAATTATAAACCGTTCTTTACTTTGTCATGGGCAAACTTACAAAATCGGCAAGCCATCAAATACTTATTTTCTCCTCCGTAGGTCGTTCTCAATTATTATCCTAATTTATAATTGCTTATCAAATGTAATAGTCAAGAGAGATAGATTCATTTCAATGCCATGGTATTTTACTTTCAAAGGCAATTGGGTCATTTTTGAACTGCGTCCAGATTATGATTATATATCCATGACAATATCAATGAATGTGGTATTGTATTTATTTTAGTATTACACAATGTTATTATAAACTAATCTTATAAAAACTGTTTCAATTCTAGAACCCAAGAGATTAATTAAATATAGGTGTGATTCAATCATCAACTTCTGAATATTTCAGCAATCAACAAATCAATCAATGAAATTGTATGGTTTATATGAAACTTAATAGAAAAAGTAGAGGGAATAAAATAGATTTTTACAACTCACTTGGCATATTTATTAATTTATAAATTGGAATTCTATCAAAGTTATGAATTTAATGATCGAATCTTATTAATTCATTTAGCAGACTTTTTCTGATAAATTCTTTCTTTTTCTAACAGAATGATTTTGGCTGTTAATTTCAT
>NW_027292103.1:0-1657 GCF_016086655.4 Lepeophtheirus salmonis | reverse complement strand
GAGATCTAACAGGTTTATATTGCTAAATTTGCCATTGTAAAAAGGCAAGCAATCTCGACAATAAAGTGGCTGGATTGACCAAAGTGAGAAAACCATCAAATTTTCTTTAGACCACATGTGAACAGACTTGCGGATGTTGTCACACATAACTGCTCTGATAATGGTAGGTTTGGTCGAAGGCTCGGCAATGTCCTACATAGCCGTCAAGAGCTCTCTGTGTTCACCTTTTCGCTTTGGGGTTTAATATCTTTGAACTGGAGGGATATATAAAAAAATCAAAAAGCAAAACTAATGTCTTATTTCATTCTACAAGTTCATATCCAGAATGGTTATACTTAATATGATAAATGGAATTTAAAAAATTGTCTATATCCTTGGGCCAAATTGAACAAAAATTGGGGTAACATTTAGCCATATACTTTTCTAACCATATTATTAAAAGACCATTATCATAATGGAATTTATATATAAGTACTCTATCATTACATTACATTAAAGAAATATTATTTGGAATAATAGAAAATTCTGTAAGTGTACTAGCACTTTCTACTCTGCACAAGGAAAAATCCAGCCACGATGATACATCCTTAGAATACTGCGTTTTAGCAGGGAAGGTGGGCGAGTCTAATCAGTATTGTACTACAATTGCCAATTAATGGATACAGCTCATTTGAATAAAGGTTTATCCTCATTCGGTTAATAAATGAATCATTAGTGAAGGTGGTTCATTTTAAGTGTGTCAAAAAATAATAAATATTGACAAAATAGTGTAAATTCTAGATATTGAATTAAAGGGGAAATTTTTGTGTTTATTAAATAGTTTTATTGGTGAAAGTGACAATTTTCTAAAATATGAATCAATTATATTAGTGCTATAGAGAATGTTCAAATCCCTTGAGCAGTGTTGGTCAATACATATTTATATTTTAAAAATATGTCTTAAATAGAAATGGAAGGGCGTCAAGGCTGCCCCCAAAAAGGGTGCCCAGTAAAATTATTGTTTTTAAAAAGGTTATGGTAATATCGTTGCGTGGTAATATTCGGGCATGCAAACTATTAAATGATAAAAAAATTCCATCTTATATGCTAAAACGCACCGTTCCCCAGGGCAAGTTTAAATTCTTACACAGACGCTTCTCTGGGGATCAAGGAACCCCTCTAATATCCCATTATACAGTCTGGTTCACTAGATAGTTTGATGCAAAAGTTCACATGTCTGTTCAACAATCCTTATATCCTAAAACATCCATATGGCACGATATAACATCTTTAACTTGTCCTCTAGTAAACCCATTATTAATGTAAGCGTTCATTTTAGTAAAAAATTATTATTAGTTAGTGGATTTCAGAAGTCCACCATTATGAAGAGTTAAAGTGAAAAATGTCTAAAAGGTCATATTTAGGTGAGATTAAAGCAATGTGTAGCGAATTCTTGCTTAGGAGGAGTTTTGAAGGGTATACCAGATAAATCTGTCAAAGTGGAATCATTAATCTATGTCCTCACTGGATATGGGAGGCCAGCAACTTCATGGTTCTACTTTCAGGAGACTACTACACTGAAATGTGAAAGTGAAGCATTATGAAGTGTTAAAGTGAAAAATGTCTAAAATCTATGTCCTCACTGGAAATGGTATGCCAGCAACTTCAGGCAGCTATT
>NW_027292102.1:0-473 GCF_016086655.4 Lepeophtheirus salmonis | reverse complement strand
TTTCATTGTAACTATTCCTCCATGATTCAGCTGGAGGTCATCTAGGTACATTCTTTGGATGGAAGTCGGTACCACAAGTCAGATGTCCCAAAACAATAGGTCATTTCTTAGGGATAGACAATTCCTCTTCCGAACATATGCCATTTCAGAGACTGCAGACCAATAGCCAGTTTTTGATGCTTCAATGGCTTTAGACAGTTCATTATCCGCTTCTACACCAGACAGCATTGTCGACTCAGGAGAACTCATCTTAGACAAGGCTCTAAGCAAAAGTAAGTCAGTAGGATCTATACATTTACTGGACTCATCAACCGGAAGGCGAGACAAAGCATCTGTTTGTGAGTTGTTAACTCCTTTTACATGTTCAATCATATATGTAAATGACAACAGGATCATAGCAGACACCACGCTAGGAAGTTCCTTCTTAGGATCAAGGATAAACTGTAAAGGTTTGTGGTCGGTTCTTATGGTAA
>NW_027292101.1:0-1111 GCF_016086655.4 Lepeophtheirus salmonis | reverse complement strand
ACCAGAGAGAGAGAGAGAGAGAGAGAGAGACAACCTATTCTACCAGAGAGAGAGAGAGAGAGAGAGCGGTAGTAACCTATTCTACCAGAGAGAGAGAGAGAGAGAGAGAGAGAGAGAACCTATTCTACCAGAGAGAGAGAGAGAGAGAGACAGTAACCTATTCTACCAGAGAGAGAGAGAGAGAGAGAGAGAGAGAACCTATTCTACCAGAGAGAGAGAGAGAGAGAGAGAGAGAGACAGTAACCTATTCTACCAGAGAGAGAGAGAGAGAGAGAGACAGTAACATATTCTACCAGAGAGAGAGAGAGAGAGAAACATATTCTACCAGAGAGAGAGAGAGAGGCGGTAGTAACATATTCTACCAGAGAGAGAGAGAGAGAGAGAGAGAGTAAACCTATTCTACCAGAGAGAGAGAGAGAGAGAGAGAGAGAACCTAACAGTTTCTACCAGAGAGAGAGAGAGAGAGAGAGAGAGAGAGAGACAGTAACATATTCTACCAGAGAGAGAGAGAGAGAGACAGTAACCTATTCTACCAGAGAGAGAGAGAGAGAGACAGTAACCTATTCTACCAGAGAGAGAGAGAGAGAGAGACAGTAACCTATTCTACCAGAGAGAGAGAGAGAGAGAGAGACAGTAACCTATTCTACCAGAGAGAGAGAGAGAGGTAGTAACCTATTCTACCAGAGAGAGAGAGAGACAGTAACCTATTCTACCAGAGAGAGAGAGAGAGAGAGAGAGAGAGAGTAACCTATTCTACCAGAGAGAGAGAGAGAACCTATTCTACCAGAGAGAGAGAGAGAGAGAGAGAGAGAGACAGTAACCTATTCTACCAGAGAGAGAGAGAGAGAGAGACAGAACCTATTCTACCAGAGAGAGAGAGAGAGAGAGTAACCTATTCTACCAGAGAGAGAGAGAGAGAGTAACCTTCTACCAGAGAGAGAGAGAGAGAGAGAACACTAGACCAGAGAGAGAGAGAGACAGAACCTATTCTACCAGAGAGAGAGAGAGAGACAGTAACACTATTCTACCAGAGAGAGAGAGAGAGAGAGAGTAACCTATTCTACCAGAGAGAGAGAGAGAGAGAGAACAGTAACCTATTCTACCAGAGAGA
>NW_027292100.1:0-1474 GCF_016086655.4 Lepeophtheirus salmonis | reverse complement strand
CATAGAATCACCAATTCAACACATATTTGAAAATAAAAGGACAATCTTTTAATTATATATGGTTTTGTGACTTGGGATCACTATTCATAGCAAACTAATTTGTGCATATAATTTTTTAAATACCTTATGTAGAATTTAATTGTGGATTAAAATATTTTTTATACAGAAAATACATCTCTTCACTTTTCAAAAATCTATTTTATTTTTGATAGTAATGAAAAGTGTTATTTAATTAAAATTCAGCGTATCAAAAATATTCAATTCGAGATCATTTCATCTTATTTGTATACAAAAATACTCTGAATATAATAACAATTGAGGTATAATGTAATAATTTAGAGACAACAACATGCCATTAATAATTGAAATATATATATTGTTTAAAAATTTTCCATCTATTTCAAAAGGTGTTAGTTTTTGGAAAAACAAACGATAAACACTTGACAAATTCTACTTGTAGATGTAATAAGACAAGGTTAAATTTATTCAATTCTTATTTATATTTCACTAGCAAGGGGCTACCAGGCATTGCTCGGTCCAAGGAAGAAGCCTTAATTTTATTTCTACTTCTAATGTTTAGGTGCGGGCGAGCATTATGTACAAAAAAACGAAACTGCAAGTTTTACCGATTTCTGTTTTTTTGCCCATCACTTTTTTTGATTTAGAATAAATTTTGCAAACAAACTTATTAGTATAGTTGTTTTTAGAGATGTCACTTATTTTTTGATTTATAATTAAGTCCCCTATTTAATCTCCTTGAGCTTCAAAAACATTTTTTTGACAAAAGACTTGTCCTGACCAAGTTCAAAATAGGCACCCATGAAAAACTTCAGGTTTCTAAGCCCAAGGGTATAAGCACCCATCCCAAAACTCTATTATATAAATATATCATAGAATAATTATATTGTTTGAGAATACTCTTTTTTTCGACATGTAAAAAACGAGAATTTAAATATTAAAGGAGAAGATTTATAAATACAAATAAGTATGCATAAATTTATTATTGTCTATCGATATATTTTTTAAATAATATATCTTAATTATAGAATCCTTAATAATTTGTTGAAAATTGTTTACAGCTTATAAGGAGCTAAGTTTAATTCAACCAATCAACATTAAAGACATTGATAATGAGAAGGAAGCAAAAGTATCGACAACTGTCAACTAAATATACTATAGATTTCTGTATTATCAAGGCAACACCATGTTTTTTTAATATTCTATTACTATATCAAATATAACAATAAATATATTAGGTTGTACAGGTGAAGTGCTAAAAAATATTATTTCAAGGTAGCCATGGTCTTGAAACCCTAAAAAACTGTCACTACAACTGTTTCTGAAGCCATGAAGGACTACCGCAAAAATTTATGGTTAAAAACTGTAAAACTTTTTTTTAGAAGAAAAAAAATATAATGACCTTAACTTTTACTTTCTCTATGATAGCTTTTTAATGAATTTTTAATACATTACT
>NW_027292099.1:0-2411 GCF_016086655.4 Lepeophtheirus salmonis | reverse complement strand
ATGAGACACTTCAACATAAAAAATATCAAAACAAAAGTCAAGAAATGTAGAAAATCCCATTTTTTTAACTTGATATTCAGCCCAACATTTAATATAATTTGTTTACTCAAGGATAGGACTAATAAAATTAGGCACTAGGAACAAAAGCAGAAAGTGAGTTGGAGTGCCTTAAAGCTACATTAAGTTTTGGATAATTAATTTATTCTTCAAAGTTTGATACCACCGATGCAAAGAAATACCAAAGTATGAAACATACGGGCATGATGCTGAAAGAAGAAGGGTTTACCAATGCATCGGAATAGGCATGAATTGTCCTTTAATAAGTATCCGAATTTGTTATCGGAATCAGCTGAATATAAATAACATATTTATATACGTTATTAAGAAAAAAAAATCCACTGGAATAATTAAGTTTTTTATGCCATGCAAGGATTGTGGTAAGCTTTTTAATGACACTCTACATGCTTTCGTGGATTGTACCACTGTGAACCATTTTAAAGTCACTGGTAAATTTAAATATAAAGGGATTAGAACATGCTAATACTAACGTTACTAAAGTGGTTTGTTCTGGTTTAAAGGAACAGAGGAGTATAATCTGAAACCAAGGCTTTAGATTTTGATTTACTAAACTCTAAATCCTCCATAGCAAACAGAATAACAAATAATGATGTGTTACATCCTCAGGAGCTGAAATCAATTGTGATTGCTGCAGCGGTAAGATACGCTGCTCTTTCCGTTAAACAGTCGTCTCTAGGGAATAATTCGTGGACTTTTGTCTGGAGAACAAATTAAGTATCTTCCTTCAACTTCAGGACACTGTTTAAAGACTTGAAAAAGGATTTTAAGGGAATCTATAATTTATATTTGATAATTGTTTTTAATATTTCCATAAATTGTCTTTGTTTTATTGTGAAACCCGTATTTTTTAGTAACATTGTGATGTAATCTTACTCTGAAGTTTAATTTTAAAATAAAATGTTGACTTACAGGGAGTGGGGATCAAATTGTCGCCTACTTTAAACCTTGATAACTTGAAGACGACATTATCAAATAAAAAACCGGTTACCAAATGAGGAAAGCTATTCTTGTCAGCCGACGATATGCGCGTTCAGTTAGCATCAAGCCGTCATCATATGAGAGATAAAGAGCTATAAGAGGAACGAGGAGCTTTCGAGGTCCGCCACTTAGTCATGGCATTGGTTAATAATGGAGGTGAAATCTCAATTCAACGATTACTTCAACCTTAGGAGTGTATTTTCGGACTGTTCAGAGTATCTGTAGAAGCTAGCGGACACCTTGGATGTTGATGCCACCATAAAGGGCACCCAAGGAGGAGGGCGCCGACAGGAAGGTCAGGGACACCGACTTTGTCGACAAGGTGAAGAAGATGGTTGAGATGCCCCTACCAGGTCCATGAAGGAGGAGACAGGCCTAATGGGTGGCAACAGGACTCAGCACCTTGCCATGTGTCCAAAATCTCCCATGCAGTGGTTAACCGAGAACTGTTATGACGTCGTAACCAGATTTGTGGCCTCCTAATCTCCCGACCTTAATCCTTTGGACTATTTTGTCTAGGGCTATGTCGAAAGACATACCAACAGACACATCATAGCACCAAGGCCAGCCTGATGGACTCCATCAAGGAGGTATTCGGCAACATGGACAATGAGATGGTCAAGAGCATGCGTGACGATTCCAGAGGCCGTATTGGGGCGTTATTGATGCAACGGTGGTTATATCCGAATGAAAATGGCTACTCTATACCTATATGCTCGTCAGGGTTTTAGATTTTCAAAAAAGTTCAAAATGTATATTTTTGTGTTGTTTTTGTAGAAAAATATTTTGGCGACAATTTGATCACTCCACTTACATGTATCATATTTTGTAACTGTTTCGGTGATGTTTTAGTTGTACTTCAAATCGTCAACCAATATAAGGAAGTAAGGATCATAGTTTAGACAAGGGTTCGGCAACATATGGCACGCGTGCACTGCTGTATGCCAGCGAGTCATATTCACTGGCACATAAGAAATTAAAACATATTTAGTTTGGTGTATATCTTTTGGAGCTTTTCTGCTTTCATTGATTGGAAATGTTGAAGCTGGCACTCTATGTCTCAAAGGTACCCTACCCCTGGTTTAGACTAACCAAGGTGTTGTATTTGAATTTTATTTTAACATATAGTTAGATCGCTTTAATAATAGAAATCTATAACAAAATTCAGTCTATATCTTTTGAAAATAATAGTCTATTCGAAGTACTGTGAGTATATATGAGCTAACCAGGAATAAATTGACTCGTGAGTATGGTGAAGAACTAACTTTTTAAATCATTTTAATTTCAAATTATTTATAGCGAATTATACTCATAACTATGATTGTATATTTAGGTCTTTTCTTATCAATCCCTAG
>NW_027292098.1:0-1670 GCF_016086655.4 Lepeophtheirus salmonis | reverse complement strand
AGTAACCGTTCAAGATATGATATTTTAGATGAAGGAATTAAACTGTGTAAGACTAATTCTACAATTAAACTTCAATTTTCATTTTTGTTGTGATGGCAACAATGCAAAATTTTTATAACATTTTTATGTTATTTTTTCTTAAAAAACTGAAAATGTACGTTTGAAGTTTTAAAAAAAAGAGGAAATATTCGAAAATAGGATTTTTCCTTTTTTTTAACGGGTTTCTCCAGACCATGGAATAGGTTTTCCTATGAAAAAATGGTAAAGATATTACTGTTTTTCATTGATTAGAACATTAATCTCATTAACTATATGCATACACCTTCTAGTTTTACCGTCAATAATCAACAAAGATTGGTCCGAAAATAATTCAACATTTAAATAAAAAGCGGTGAAAAAAAAAAAAAAAATACAATAAGGATTTTTGAAACATCAATAAAAAATTTTTTTCAAGATTCTTTCAATATTTTTAAGCCTAAAATAATTTTTAGGACAGGGCACAACTTTACCGACTTATTATTCCAAGAAACCTGGTTTTCTACCTAAAATTTTGACTTTTTTTAACTTCAAAAGGAAAAAAAAATAGGTTAAACGTGAACATTTTGCAAATTTGTATAAATGCAAAATTTAGCTAACAGATAAGAAAAACTTTTTTATAGCTATACAATTTTAGAATTGATTGCCGTGAAGATGGTATTTGTTTTTTCCGTTTCTGTTTTTTTAGAACGGTTTCTATAGACATTGGCGTTAGGTTTCCGGAAAAAACTTAGTCGAGTTAATACATCTTTTCATATTTTATAATTTTTATATTTTACGTTATATGCGTACACCAGTTAGTTTGGCGTCTATCGACGCACAACCTTGGGCTATGTTTTCTAACACAGTAACAGATTTTACATTTATTATATATAAACGACGACTAACCGGGCTCTGCCAGCTAGTCTATGCGGGAGGCGTCTTTTACTTGGCTCTGCCAATCTAAATAATTTTAAATAAGACCAATTTTTTCTTCTAGACTGATCAATACAAAACTTTTTAAGGGAACGAATTAGTTTGGATAATCAGAATACATTCTATTATTACTTTTGTTATCTGTATAAAATAGAGTTTATGGGCCTAAATCGTTGAACCTAGGAGCCTGAAATTGCATGGTTCTTTTCAACGTCAGTGAAAAAAATGCTATATAGTCAATGAGTTATAATCAGACATGAATATTATCTGTAAGTATATGTGAGAGATTGTGTGTGTGTATTAATGTCCTTTATACATTCACATTGAACCTAGGAGGCTCAAATTTTGCATGGTTCCCTCTTTTGAGCTGGGACAGGCTACGATGTGTCGATTTTGAAGGGGTTATATAAGAGGGCTTATGCTAAGGTTACAAGAGCCAATAATAAGAGTATTGGGGGGCAAGACATTATGGATTTCCTTAATGAATCGGATTGATATAGTATGATTTATATATATGTAGTACAAAGTATAATCAATTTTCTGCACCATCGTTATTATCATAATAAGATAATTAAAATTAGAATTATCAGGATCTTTCTTGACAACAACAAAACATTCATATTATAATTATTTGTATGTTATTATGTAGTATATAGAGGTATTTTCTGAATAATTTTTCATTTCTTTTTCAATTATTTTTACCATTGTCAATGTGATTT
>NW_027292097.1:0-689 GCF_016086655.4 Lepeophtheirus salmonis | reverse complement strand
AGTGTTATTGTGGTCAGTGGTCAGTGTTATTGTGGTCAGTGGTAGTGTTATTGTGGTCAGTGGTAGTGTTATTGTGGTCAGTGGTAGTGTTATTGTGGTCAGTGGTGTTATTGTGGTCAGTGGTAGTGTTATTGTGGTAGTTATTGTGGTCAGTGTAGTGTTATTGTGAGTCAGTAGTGTTATTGTGTTATTGTGGTCAGTGGTAGTGTTATTGTAGTCAGTGTTATTGTGGTGTTATTGTAGTCAGTGGTAGTGTTATTGTGGTCAGTGGTAGTGTTATTGTGATCAGTGGTAGTGTTATTGTGGTCAGTGGTAGTGTTATTGTGTTATAGTGTTATTGTAGTCAGTGGTAGTGTTATTGTAGTCAGTGGTAGTGTTATTGTGGTCAGTGGTAGTGTTATTGTAGTCAGTGGTATGTTATTGTGATCAGTGGTAGTGTTATTGTGGTCAGTGGTAGTGTTATTGTGGTCAGTGGTAGTGTTATTGTGGTCAGTGGTAGTGTTATTGTGGTCAGTGGTAGTGTTATTGTAGTCAGTGGTAGTGTTATTGTGGTCAGTGGTAGTGGTAGTGTTATTGTGATCAGTGGTAGTGTTATTGTAGTCAGTTGTTATTGTGGTCAGTGTAGTGTTATTGTGGTCAGTGGTAGTGTTATTGTGGTCAGTGGTAGTGTTATTGTGATCAGTGGTAGT
>NW_027292096.1:0-814 GCF_016086655.4 Lepeophtheirus salmonis | reverse complement strand
AATAGATGGGTAAATGATAGCGGTCACTTTGCCTTTTACAGCAATGAGGTCGGGTCTCAAATTGAAACCAAACTCAGTACCAAGGACTTTTTCCTGGTCAACGAACCATCCGGCCTCCTTAAGAGCCTTTGCTATTCGGCGACCCATGTTATTTTGTCTTTCCCTTTTCACTCTTTCACCCCCTTTACATATTTTCATTACATGTCTTAGCATACGTTCAACGTTATTATAGGCATTTTATTCAGTTCTCTATGGACTATCAGCATCAAGAATTATATTAATATTGAATAATATAGGCGGGAATAATAACTTTCTTGATAAAAGAAGATCTCTATTATTTAATCAATGATGCCATAAGTATTTCTTCTCTTCTCCTCGCACACTTTTGTATTCTTACCAAAATTATCAGCCTTACTTATAATGTAATATAAAATATATTCTCAAATTCCATGGAATGGTTATCATGTGATTGTCTGTGGCTCTCTTTAGTGAATAAAAAAAATCCCACAGTTAAACATGGATTCGTTGCTTAAATCGTGAAAGTGTCGCACCACATCAATGGTGGAGGTGCATGAAAATGACGACGTTCCTTTCCAAATAGTCATACATGCTGACGCTAAATATGGAGATGATTCCAGCAAGTGATCATTTATAAAAATCTGTTCTAGTATAACCCATGTTTATATCAGGTATGGGGAAATAGTAGATCGCCACTCCGTCTCTGGATGTCTTGAAAAGGTTAATTAGAAAATTTTGATAAACTTTGTGCAGCATTCTTAAGAGCAGAGATAATCCTCCTCCACAAGATATCTAG
>NW_027292095.1:0-535 GCF_016086655.4 Lepeophtheirus salmonis | reverse complement strand
GAGTTTCGTCATAGGTAGGAAATTGAAAATAATTAGTCAATCATTCGTTATGTTCGAGTGAGCCATTACGTCATTTAAATTCTTATGAGAAGATACTTAATTCAATGGACAACAGTTTTTTACTTTTTGAGCTTCTTGGATTGATGATGATGTTTGATACTCAAAAGTTATGGGTGTGATCAACTTAAGTTTTTTTTTACCAAATATAATCTAATATTTCTTCCGAATTTTAAATATAATCAATTTCTTCCGTGTATGTTGTACAAGCCAAGGACTTAATTTCACTCCCTTGAATAAATAATAAACGACTAGCTTTGAATGCAATTGTCTAATATACTACTACCCAGGCTCTATTTAAACAATGATATAATGAGAAAAAAGATAATCCTTGAGCATGAGACTGTTCCATCGGTTCAACTATTTTTTAAGTACTTGAGAATACTTCCTAATAGCCTTGCAATCTTGAGAGGATTGGATCTCAGATGACTAAATTAACTCAAAGCACAATGAGTTTAGGGGAATTATTTATCCCGTT
>NW_027292094.1:0-994 GCF_016086655.4 Lepeophtheirus salmonis | reverse complement strand
TCTCGGTCATCCTGGATCTCTCCTATTATAAATAAGTTTGTGTCTCTCCCTCGTCAAGACGCAACATTGGCGACGAGGATGGGATGGAAAATATTATATTTAGTGAAAATCGTGGAACTCACCTGGATTTGCCGGATGAGATGGGAGTGCTTGAAATTACTTCTGGCACAGTGAAAGTAACTAGATTGCCATCGACTCGATGTCGCTTTGTGAAGAGATATAAGAAATCGTTTGTGTATAGTTCCCCTTTTCACCTTGGTGGAAAGGAAATTATTACTAAGGACATTACGGACAAGATTAAGAGTCTGGGGTTCTCCGAAAATGTGGCCCCGGTTGTTAGGAAAAGTAAGAAAGTTGGGAGTCTTAAAACCCAGCTTATGGAAGCGGGTGCTAGCCTAGAGGAAGAAGAAAGGAACGATGTTGAATGCATCGATGGAGGATGTGAGTTAGACCAGATGGAGAATACCAGTGTTGTTTCAACTTCTGGTGCCACTAGTTTGAGTTTAACTCCTGTGGAGTCAACGACTGTAAACGTGTTTAAGGCCCTCGAATGTTCAGAGTTAGAGTCAACCATATCGGAAGTCTCTAACTCTTCTTTCGACAAGGGTCCGAGGTTAACTTTGTCGGATGATGATGTTCTGGATAACGAAAATCGCGTTTATGCACTTGATAGTAGCATTTATAATACTAGGGGGATTCTTTTTGACCCTGGTACGTGGCCTGAGACTTTGAATTATGTGAAGTGGTTCTACGCTGATACCGTGGATTCTCTCTCAGATAAATTCAATCAAGCTTTTGGAGGAGATTCGGCGTCAGTTGACTTTAGATGGGTTGGCATGATGGCCGAAGGTATTAAATGTAATGGTTCAATTTCAGTGAGGAGGGTTTTATTGTCGTTACGTTCAGACGACCCCGTCTCCGTGTTCCTGAGCAACGTTAGTTGGAAATGTACGCCATCTTCAAAACATGTAAGGAGATATTTAATACATAACAC
>NW_027292093.1:0-3160 GCF_016086655.4 Lepeophtheirus salmonis | reverse complement strand
ATTATGAATAAAGGGAACGTACATGAGATAGTTTCCGCCTGATTTTTGTAAACTTTAGTACATATCCCACATGCACTACAGTTGTACAATGAAAGAAATCATGGCTAATTACAATTTGTGAATGTCCATTTGTACATTCTTTGAATCTCAAAAAACCATTGTAAAAACGATTTCGATTATATGTGTCGCGTTTTCTACTACATCGAACCTCTCTCACACATTGTGGTATCTTTACTTCCAGACTAATAGGTACAAGAGCTGTTACTTCTTACTGTGTACATGATAAATTATACTTTAATTTTACAAAGTGAACCACTTTTTGTCCTATACCCCTAGTGTCAGCATTTTTATCCCAAAACAGATTTTTTGAAGTCTCTGGAATGGGCTATAGAATGTGCAGCATCTTTGACTATAGATTTATTCGTAAAAATTTTTGAAGTAGCCATCCTTTAGTGGAACCACAATTCTTTTGAGTCCATGAAATGTTTGCAAAATATTTTTTTTAGTTTTTGAGGACATCCTCCGAGAGTTTAGAACCTAATCGAAGGAAGCGTTTACGCACCAAATCAGCCGGAGAAACCCCCAATTTGGCTTTCAATTGCTTTATTGTAGATACTTGGAGGAGGTATGGTTTCTAACGCCATGTAGTAAAAGATTAGGGAGCTATAAAACTTTGTATTATACGGCTTAATCTATGGTTGAAGTTCAATGGCTCGTTTAAACCCAGCATAGGAAGAATGAAGCCAACAATTTGCTTCCAGTAAGCACTAACAATACTGAAAGACTTAAACAGCTTCGCAGGACCCGAGAAAATTCTTTTTCGTTGAATGGAAAACCCGTATTCCTTTTTTAAATTTGCTTGCCAGGTATTTTGGCCAGAAATCCAAACAACTTCCGAGTCTAATCAACCATGTGAGGCTTAAAGATGTCGATATAATTTCTATAGTATTTTTTTGGAGACCTACGACCCACGATTAAATTGAACCAAACTGGCGGCTCTTTAAAAGACACCCTATCTTTTGAAACCCATATAACTTTTGGTTGGATGATCTTTATCTTGTTTTTAATTTTCTCTAAATAAATCAGTATACCTAAATAAGTGGACTACTTGGAGTATTGTGACAACATTCTATATTTTTACCCTATCTAAGATATTTATATGGAACTTATAATACCACAACGTAGTACACGAGATAGATTCTAGTACTCTCTCTGCGTTTAATATTGATAAGAATCGCTCTATCCTCTTTTTTACTGAGTCTCTAAGAAAATCATTTACTTACCTATACAATAATTATAAAAAGTGAGATGGAAGGGATTTAGATGTCTTACTCTGTATATAATATGTCTTGTTTCGTAATGATTTATTAATTTAGGAATAATTATCTATCCTCTACAGTCTACAAAACTTAATGTCAATTTCTTTGATTAAATTTTTAGATTATGAATTCACAAGTATAAAATTTAATAGTAAAGAATTATTCAATTGGTTCACTGATGATTCTAAATGGTATCAAGATTAAGAAATAGTACGAGCAGATTAAGTTTTATAGTGCTAAAATATTAATTTATATGCTGGTGTATCAAGACCAGCATGTGAAGTACTTCCGTTCGGATTTGAAGAGTAAGTAACGGTTGGTTAAATTTTGACGGCAGTATTATTTTTTTTGGTAGATTAAAATTTATACGACAATAAAATAACAATATTTGGTAGACAGCTTATGTATATATTGGGATGATGCAAAAGAATGAATGGAATCAAAAATCAAAATATTACTTGTAGTATTTTATTGATAGCTCCTACAAAGAAGATATATGGGCGGACAATTGGCTGTAAACCTTTTTGCCGAAAGCCATTTTGCCGATTGTGCACGTTCTGAGGGAAAAAACTATATAGGTACTCGTATTTTATAATAATTCATGCTGCAATACTCAATTTAAAAATACAATATGTTTAACTATTTTACACGAATGACAATAATTAAATGTTCATTAATTAATTATGGATTCATTTTAGACTCCTTCTCTTTTTTAAACATTTTTTCTTTATATAATATATTTATTATTGAGCATTTGTCATGATTATTGAGTTACCTGCTTGAGTTACCTGTATAGCTTCCTCATAACGAAATGAATCAATTATTAATGAATGAACACTTATTTATTACAATTTATGCCAAATATTAAATATTTTATTTTTTTAAATTGGAATAACATGAATCGGAAAAATAATTACAGAGTATTGCAGCATGAATCATAATCAAATGTATTTTTTGCTTGGTCTTATGTTTAGGAACAAAAAAGACTATAATACTGTCAAAAATATACAAAACTCCAAAACCGAGACATTCTAAATTGTTCATATATTCATCATAAATAAATAAAATACTTATTTGCAATTAAATCAAAGCTTCTTATTCATATGCAAATGAGTCAAAGAAGGTCAATATTTGTAGACATACAACTCTATTTTTGGAACGGTTGTTGCATTTATGTAAATGACTTTAGGTCATTTTGTTTGACCATGAGCTATTAATATGCACATATATTATTAGTGATGTGTAAGAATGACGAAATGCTGGGCAAATGATTGGTTAGATTCCTTCCATAAGCTTAATGAATTAAGATATCCACAAAATATCTAGATTCCCAAATTCAATGAATAATAGATGCAACAAATAAAAAATATATATTATTGAAAGGTGGTATGACAGTCTCGCAGCTTTGGAAAGGAACATATATACAAGGGTTAATCTCTTGGGTTACCGTTTTCACAGGATTTCTCATCGGGGTTTCCATCAAGCGGGTAAATTCCCAAAAAATTACATTCAATAATATAAGTTTCATTTCATAATATATAATTCCCCAAAATTTGAAAGGTCATCATCCATCACCTGCAGACTTTAAAAAACAATCCGCTCACTATTAGTGTTAATTATACAAATGAAAAACGTAAGAATTAAGCTTTTATTATGGGTAAAATTGAGATGTTTGTAATGAAAAAGTTACTTTTATAAATTAGAAAAGTAAAAACGATTATTGCGTTTGCTCTTCCTTCTTTTTTGTTTATTCTTTAATAGGTCGTCCTGGTCCTAATTTCTCACTTTGAAGTAAGCATTCTTTCCTATCTTTGGTGTAAATTATATGAATTTAAATAGAA
>NW_027292092.1:0-40307 GCF_016086655.4 Lepeophtheirus salmonis | reverse complement strand
GCTGTGACAAGGAAGGAGGGAGAGAAGGAAATAGACAAAAATTACTCCGAAAAATCTACTATGGACTTAAAACTGTAACTATGCAATAAATACTAAAGATTCCTCTCCGTCTTTTATGAGACCATACGAATATTTAGTCAGGTTTTGAATATAATTAGATCTATTTATTTAAGGCAGTTCACTACTCAGTAGTTAAATAATAATTACAAGTACTAAGGAAAATAAAATTGTTTCTCCAGATTGCTAAATCTCTAAATACAGATGATTTACACCACTACAAACCAGTACACCGTAATTGGTGTCTCTGTTTAACATTATAAACAATGTAAATATTGTTTAAAGTAAAGTTTCCAATTATTTGTTATTAGAAAATATATTTTTATAAGATAATACCTCCTAATTAACGACATTCTACATTGTATAAGCTGTTCACTGATTTTTTTTAAAGCATAATTATTAAAAGAATTCACTGTTAAAACCCTTTTCAGTATGGCAATTTTATTTTCTATTTAATTCCATCACTTATTAGTAAAAAAATGGATAATGTCAAGTTCTGATGTCATTAACTTGATTTAAAATAGAGTTTTTCGAAAAAGGGCTCAATTGTCTCAAGATATTTTCGCAATTTTGGTTTGAAATGATTTAGATCTTGAAAGAAAAGTGTTAATATAAATTAACATTTCGAGACATTAAGCAATATATAATAATTGGAATCTTAATTTATACAAATTAAGTGAATATGACAATACAATAAATGCAATTCAAAAAAGAAACATCGAAAAAAAAGTAAATTAGTTAATTAGTGATATTAAACTACTAAATGAATAATTCACTAATATATAGTTTAAACTCATTTGCTTTAAGAAAATTGATAATGCTATTTCACAGAAAAACATTTAGCATATATACGAACAAAAGTAAATATCTTATGGACAGATCGTTCTCTCTCAAATATAATCATTTGAATACATCAATCACTGATAAATATCGTGTTAATTCATTAATACGATCGAAAATTTGGTATCCCCATACGTTATGGAAGTAAAACATTTTTCTTCAACATGATAAACTTGTATCATCAGTCTATCGTGTTTCTTTCTTTCACTCCACGCCCTTCAGTAACAATAAATAATTAGGCAGGGTCTGCGTCAAGCGTTATTATTATTATTATTATTTTTAAATGCGTATAAATACTCAAAGCATCTAGTATCAAGATATCATTACTCTAACTCCAATTCAATCAATATGAAGGTAAGCAACAAATGACAAAAAAACCTCAAATATGGACAATGAATTTACCATTTTTTTCTACTTTTACAGTCCTTCATTGCTTTTTCTGCTATCTTGACTGTTGTCATTGCTGATCATCCAGCACCCGCTCCCTACCACCCTGCCCCTGCTCCTTATCATCCTGCTCCAGCCTACAAACCCGCTCCCTACCACCCAGCTCCTTCCTACAAGGAAGATCCTGCAGTCTATCAATACCAATATGCTGTCAGTGATGAATATGCTGGACTCAATTTTGGAGCTGATGAGGCCCGTGATGGATACTCCACCCAAGGAAAGTACTCTGTTGCCCTTCCCGACGGTCGCATCCAAACCGTTTCCTACAACGTTGCTGATGCTTACTCAGGCTATGTTGCTGACGTTACCTACTCTGGAGAGGCCAAATACGAGCCATACCACCCTGCCCCAGCTCCTTACAAGCCTGCTCCCGTCTACCATGCTGCTCCAGCTCCCTACAAGCCAGCTCCGCCCCTGCCCCTGTTTATAAGCCTGCTCCCGTCTACCACGCTGCTCCAGCTCCATACAGGCCTTCCCCTGTCTAAAAGCCAACTCCCGTCTACCACGCTTAAGTTTCATTCTGATAATATTTACTAGTTTATTTATTTATTTTTAATACTGAATAAATCTATTTTGAACTTATTTGATCTCTAAACTCTTGAAAGTGAGTCGATATGAATTGTTTTCTTGTTTAAGGTAGGGTTAAATGGCCATAAATCATTTCTACCTTAATTAACTATATATTTGACGTTATATATATATATACTAGAGAAGAATATGTAGGTATATTTGTATTTGAGGAAAAATCGTATTCAGCTAATTGAAAGTTTTAGGAAAATGCAATTAGCATATCTTTCATGTTGCCATCATTAAATAGATTTATGAAAATATTTAGCCACCATTAAATACCCAAAAAAAACTTGGACCCATGAGCTAAGAACTGTGCCTCCACTTAGAATTGAATGCCATTTCATTTTTTTTACTGGATATAAAGTACTCTTTGAAGTATTCATATATTTCTGATGACCTGAACTGGACTAAATTAAAAAATTCAAAGACTTGTACTTGCAGTATCAAAATTATACCGAAAAATAAGCACAGCCACAAAAAAAATCATCAGAGCGTTGTAAGTTTTTTATCATTGGGAGGGGGGGGGCTTTGCCCCAAAAAATTATCAACACCGTAATATAATGATAAATATATATAGATTCATTTTATGTGTATTTATGAGATTTTTTTCAGGAAGTTGGCCATTGAGCCCCCCCAACTTAATGGTCAAGGGCACCCCTTCTGATAATTATATATTTATACAAAAGTAAACATATATACGAAACTGACAGTAAGAGAAATATGTTGATCTGGGGGATTATTAATGTTTCTTAATCATTAATGTACCGTCCTTAGTGGCAATGATATATTACAAGCAGGAAGCGGAAGGCCTGAGGTTTGGCATCAGGGCTGCAGAGTGTAAGTGTGGGGGGGGGGAGTGTCAATAAAGAGTTCAAAATAACTCAAATGACTCATTGAAAAGTGGCTTGCAACGGAGGAGATGTTTTTTTGTTTTTTTTCATTGCTGGTGACTCTCTGAACTATCAGCTGTAAAACCCCAAGATCTTTTGCATAGGCAATCATGGACTTTAGGGGTATTGGCATGGGATGTTTTCTTTAACTCCTCTGGGTCCAGTTTGGATTTTTTGAGAGATCCCTCATTCATCTCCAACGTTTTGGACTGGCTGACAGGGTATACGGTGGTCCTGGAGAAGCCCAACTTCTTCGAGTGCGGGAATAGAAATTCGTCGATCATGATCAAGTGTAGTTTTCTCGACTTGTACGTTAGCTAAAGAGTTCATATTTTTTTTTTTTTTTACTAATTACGTATACTTTAATTTCTCGAAAAATGAACGAATTTCAATCACTCAACTATTGATTATCAATTATTGAATTAATAAGTTTTCAGATTTCAATAGACCACCTGTTATGCTTAATAAACAAAAAGAAACTAGTATAATATCAATGTTCTCCATGTTCCAACAGATCTTTTTTAGCTCTTTTGACTCAGTTATTATGTCTAAGATAAACTTATGTTCAATCCATAAAATAAAAAAAAGTCACCATCCAAGATAAAAATAATGAACCATAAATCTTTGAAATAATTCACCATTTGGTATCAATGCTAAACCATCTTTAGGATTGAAAACAGAAGTGACCATTAAACAAAGGACTAGTATAATATCAATTGACAAGTTTAGGCGTTAATGGAAAAGTGATGAAATATAATTAAGGGGCAAAAGTTTTTGAGAAAGCTCAAACATAAATTAGATATAAAATGTGTACCTACAAAAATAAGAGAAGAGTAGATGGAACATGAGGGTAGTATTAATCTTAAAAAATGATATATTTGTGGAAAATATCCTACATTCAAAATAAAATTAGTTTATTCATGTCCTCAACAGCTTTTCTGTAAATATCTAGAGTGAGTCATTATGTTTTGCTCTACATATTGCCTAATATTCATATGTTCTATAAATCAGGTCTTTCTTTTCTTCTTTTTAATCCTGAATATACAATATTATGATAAAAAACTTTGTAGTAGCACAAAATGAAAAAAAAAATAAGAGAAATATCTGTTCAATATAGGAAATTATAAAATCAACATTCCATCGAAAATAATGAAGTTAAAATCTATGGTTTAATTTACTATTAAAAATCAATAATTATAACAATTATGGTCATAATGATTTGTTGCATTAGAATAAGCAAAAGGTGGACTAATTCATTCATATCATGTTAAGTAATCCTCACTTAGGTTTTTAATATATAATATAAGTTTTAAACTCCTGAGTTTAAAATAAATATATTCAAGCAGATTTACTCTATATTTATGTATGTATATGTACGAGGAAGGATGAGGCATCCTTGATAATAAATTCTTCAAAAATGAACCACAAACATATTCTCATCTTGGAAATCAAATAAGAAACACTATTTTTAACACTTTTAATCAATTAGAAAGGAGAGATAAAATCAATTTTAATGTGAAGTCATCCTTAGATTAAACAGGTTCATCAAGAGGCGCTCTTCTCCGATAGAAGAAAAATATGATGAACCACGAAGGAACAGAGTTTATATTTTATTTTGTAGTCAGGTGTCCATTTTTTTCTACATTTTCCCTTATCATTGTTCTGAACATTTATAGAATTATAAAAAACTCTTGTTGTATTGTGAACAATTTTCAACAACTAATAAAATAATAACTTTATATTTGGTACGAATTTGCAACTCATAACAACTGATTTTGTATATATTAGGACGGAAGGTTGCGAGACACCATAAAGGAAGCAACGTGGTCAAATGAGCATAATCACACTAAAAAATAGAGGGTTGGCAAGCAATATTTTGACTCGAGAGGTTGCTTTAGAAGTACTTCAATAATTTTTTATTTAAAAAAAAATTTAACTCTAAGACCATTCAAATATAGGGCCGTAGGATGCAATTTATAGTGAGGAGGTTCAAAAATTTGACACAGGAGGAGCGGACTGCATATACTTTTTATTGAACAATGTAAAATAAAAAAACCAAAAGCATTGTCTTTTGTGTGTGCGGCTGCTCCAAGTTCCTACCCAAAATGTGCTGTAGGAGCTAAGACCTTGTGGAATTAAGAAAACAAAAACAGTTTTTAATATATTAAACTATATTTTTATTTAATATGTCATCCTTCACAAGCAATAACAGTCTAGACACGCTGGCTAACAGATCTCCAGCTTTCTGATTAAGGCCAAGTGTCCAAAGCTTACCATGCTTTCATTATGTTTTCTCCGAGTAAATTAAAATTTTGAATTGGGGAGCACCAAACATTCTTATTAAAAACATCTGAAATTTTAAATTCCCGGGGTTGAAGCCAGGGCTAGAGGAGGGCCACATAGCGGCAGTTGAGAAGTCAGCCATATTGTTACTGCAGAAGTTTTGGCTTTTTCTTGGCTGTATGCAGCTATAATTGGCTTTTTGATGTTGTTGGTAGTCTGGATGAAGATGTCAAGACTATTTGCAACTTTCCCAACATTGACATCGGCGCGGAGGAGATTGCACATAAATTACATTTTTTTAAGGATCCGATATTTTTACACTTAGAGACATGATATACCAACAATACTTGTTTATTTTTGTTTCAGCTGTTATTTAGTTTTATGACAAAACCACGTAATTAAATAAAACGAGGATAAAATCATTATTAAATAATAGTGCATGTTTTGGGTCGTCACACTGTACAATAATTTTCTTTAAGGTAAAATGAATCTATCACACATAGAGATAAAGAGCCACAAATTTAAATTGTTGTTCTTTCCAATTTGGATAAAATAAACTCTATAACTTTTGAAAATTGGGATGAACGAACCTCAATGATCTCATCCTTAATCGTGGGCTACCAAATAATCAGTGCTTATTTGTTCTATATATATGTTGATATAAAAATATAATTACTTAAGAGTGACTCAGCGTGTTTATACGTATGTTGATAGTATTTACCTACTTATTTATATAACATACAAGTATTGTTAATAATTAACGCTTATGTAGCTTTGAGGTATGATGAATGTGTATTCTTCATATTTGTGTCGAATTAATAAGGCCTAATAACAGTTAATAGTTTGCCAGTTTTCCCAGCTTTGGGACTACTATTCATATACATTGTGCGGACACTTGATTTCCTTTTTCCAAAAAGTAATACAGTTTAATAAATTCAAAGATTTATAAGAACACATTTTAAGCAAATGTTACACAGTTTTAAAAATCATATCAGATAGGTGACGTCCTTCTTATTATAATTAATACACCGATATTCATTTTTTTATATGTGCTCTGAACGTAGATTGGTAAATTTTTGGTTAGCTCTTGTTAAGCTCCCCATAAATATTGAATAATAATTATATAGTCGTGCAGAATTGACCAACTGATTTTGGATCTTCTTCCCATTTGTTTTTGGAAGAAAGGTTGCAAGAGATACAAGAAAGATTAAGATTGTCTTGACTTGAAAAGTATTGCCCATCGGCTACTAATTTTGAGCATTTTTTCTAGATACAAAGAAAATTTACTTTCTATAATGTGAAATATGAGCAGTTAGTAGAACATAAATAATATCATATAATTGTCTATTTATTCATAAGATTTTAAATTTTGTGCACGGATCAAAGCACAATGATGAATACTTTTTTCCTAATAAAACACTACCTGTAACGTTTTACCTAAATATCACTTCCGATTAAACAGTAGTAAGTATTAATGGTTAACATACATCAAACTAATCAAAAGGAAATCTAAAGATAAGAAATTGTTTTTCCCCAATACTCACCCTTACGTTCCTCTGTTACTCCTGAAAAAAAGGTCATTTAACAACTCTTGGGCTCTTTGAAAATAGGAAAAAAATAAAGCTAATACTAATAAAGTTCAAAGAGGAATATTATTTAAAATTTAAAAAAACGTTCGGAACAATTTTCCTTATGACACAACCTCTCATTCCAAAGTTTTATGAATAAAATCCGATTTTTCCGGATAATCATACGAGGTTACTTTTTTGAGAAAACTAAATAGGGACTTTTAAATTCCCCTCCCAAAATGGAAAAATTGTGTTCATTTCTAGTCGAATTAAGTTTTTTTTTATAGATTCAAATGTTTTATTTTATTTTTTTGAAAAGAATATTTACTATTAAGTCATTTTTAATAGAAAATTGTATATTTTCTTTTTTTAAAAGGATTTCCAAGGTTTTTTCAAATCATTGGATTACTTATTTTAGAATGTTCCATTTTTATTGTCTTAACTGAATATTCAAAAGTATACATATCTTTGAACGGATATTTCAGTCCAGACCACGAACTGACCCCGTAGACCAAAATTTATTCTTTTTCAACAGGTATGCCAATTTTTTTTATATTAATAGATATACCAATTTTAATTTCTGAAACTAGGAAACTACATTAACTAAGCTTTGTAGAGATGTTAGAATATGCGTTGCTATTTTAATAGTCAATATAGCTTCCACAGGGGCGTCTGCAGGAATCTGAGAATAATTTTTTTTGACCTATCTCCACGGACTTCCAACGAATTCAGTTAGTCGCATGATATATATATGCATTTAGAAATCACGGAGGAGTTCCATGGATCAATTCCAAGTGGAGGGGCTGTAGCTCCCCCCACCCCCTCCAAATTTGTGTATTTTCGTTTATTTACAAGATTTTTTTTTTTTTGGACAGGATGACAAAAATTTACAGGAAAATAAGGGTTATGTTTTGTTTTTTTAAGGATGTATTTTCTATAAAAAAAATCAGTCGGGCAAATTATGCAGCAGATAAAAAATTTAATACTTAAAATTATTGAAAAAAAAAATTATAAATATTTGAAATTTTGTAGTAAAAATGTAATATTTAAAATTTTGAAAAAAAAATTAATTTTAGAAATATAATTAAAATTTTTTTAGAAAATTTAATATTTTTTTCCAAAACTTAATATTTAAAATTTTCTCCAAAAAAATTTTTTTTGGGAATACTTGTTGATTTTTAAATTTTCTGTGAAAGCTATGGATTTAAAAAAAAAATTAATATTTGTAATTCCATCTTTGATTTTTTTCTCTCTAAAAATCTAATTTTTGTAATTTTTTGAATAGCTATGAATTTTTGGTTTATGAAAAGAAAAAATTCACCCCCCCCCAAAAAAAAAAAAAAAAACAGATATACATATATAATTCTGCGGACACCCCTGTTCCATCGACTTTGATAATGACCTCAATGCATCGTTGGAAGCTCTAGAATGTGGACTCATAAAGTCCCAATGCTTATTAACAGAATCATTGAGAGGTGTGAGACTCGGTACCTTGGTCCAGGAGGTCCAGTCTTTGTCATGCTGCCAGAAGGAAAAGTCTGGGGGGTTTATTGTCCTTCTTGACGTTATAAATACTATGCTTGTTTGCCACAGTCAAGTTTCGTATCTCTGTGCATGTGCCTTCCAAGCAAAGTAAAACAGTAATCTCCATTCTATGTCTCTTTGTGACGCCATATTTCGATTGATTGTGTTAATTTTGATGGAAGGGGTTGGGGGTGGGGGTTTGTCTGACAAACAGTTTGTCAGACGATGAGAGGAATTATCTGTATAGGTGTCTTGATTCTAACTATGGACCCACTACGATCTTTGCAACATATTTAGTTTCATAAGAAGTAATTTTAAATTTTAAAGCACTCTTTACTTCATCAAAAATTCATTTATATATTTGGCCTCAACATTATTTGTAGAAGAGACTAAGTGAGACCAAATTTTTTCTTTGAGACCAGTTCAGAAAAAATATTCTTTAATGGACCGAATAAGTTGGATTTACAAAAAGCATAGCTCTCCCAGACTGAGCCAAGATTTTCAGACCGAAACCAACAATAATATATATATATATATATAACTGTATAATCAGAGCAATATTATTTCAAAACTTCTTAATTTATAACTTTTCTGAACTTTTACTCCTTTTGATGTATGTTTTTAAATGCATTCAGCGTTTCTAAAGAATATTAACATTTCTTTTTTCTTTTTTGCTTTAGGAATAAATAATTGTATTATTTTAATCATTTTTTGGTTAAATTATACCAATAATAAATTTGGATAGAATGCAAAGCATATTTTCCTATGTGAATTTGCTAAAAGGAACATTCTACATTGATCTCCAAATAAAAATGGACAATAAAGTAAATTTTTATTTTTAAAGAATTATGCACATCCTTTGAATGATAATAAAGTCTTTAATTGGGTATTATTACCTATGTATATATAGGTATTCATAACTATAGGTATGAAACAAAATAAAGAAATATAAAACTAATTGCAGTACCATTATTCCCACAAAGAATAGTGAGAAAAAAAAAAAAATTGAGGAAACTTAAATATGTTCAAGATCATGGGGATTGTATAACTTGCTCCTTATTGAATTATGTATTATTATTTCAAGAAATATATATCAGAATGTATAAAGACGATTAAAGCTAGTTCAAGGACGAAAGTTTCTAACCTCAACTTGAAGATGGTAGTACTCGTAAATAAAAACAAGTCACATTCATCTTGCATTTGTTGACAGTTGCTTACCAAAGTTTCAGTCATTTTGGACGCCCAATTGTTATATAACAGTCGTCTGAGTGAGTCGATTAAAGTGTTTTTGTGGAAATGGACGAAATGGAGTATTGACATTTCATTAATTTTTTTAATGTCTAAAACTTGAAATAGATTCAAACAATAGCAGACATATAGAGGTTTCTGTTTGAAAATTTGACGTGCATATGTAACCCCAAATCGGAGTAATTGTACCAAAAACAAAAAGTGTCTTGTGTACAATCATTTTACAGAGAAAAGCGATGGGAACTATTTTGGCGATTTATAAAGATGGAAGCATCGCTGGGAGATGTATATAGAGTTACAAGGAGACTATGATAAAAATAAATATAAGAAAAATGTATTGTACCTTGGTTAGTTCGGAAACTTTTCAGATCCCCTCGTATACTTCCTTCCCTAAGAACAACCAAAACGTGAGCCAACGCTAATTAGGTTCAAGAGAATGATTTCCCCCGATCGCATTTTCTATTAAGTTACGTTGTTCCACAATACATTTAATTTCATTGATTCCATCGCGCACCCGCGCCGGAATGTGTTTTAAAGAGGCAAATTATATACAGGTAGTTGCATAAATACGCAGACTATTTGTGGCAAATAATTAAATGTGTAATAAAATTCGTATGACGTATTTTTTTTGAGAATTATACAATAGAGAATTTATTCTGGTATAAAATTTAATATAATTACTGAATATAACCACCATCAGCTGCTATGACACCCTCCAAGCGCCACCGGAAGGCCTTGCACACATTGATGATGTAATGACCTTCCATGGCTGTTCATTGTTCATTGACGCTGGCCTTCAAATCAGGTGATTGAGGGGGCCTAATGTTTTTGTTCCAAATGGCATGTTGGCAGCGAGCCAATCCTGAGTCATTCCAGAGGTATGGGCAGGTCTTTCAGATCTTTCCCTCCTTGACAAGCTTCTGGACCTGGAACACAGTAGTCCTGGATAGTCCAGTGTCCTTCATTATCTCCTTGACAGACCTACCGGCTCGGAGGAGAGTGGTAACCATATGACGTTTGGCCTCGTCATTCATCGTAAACGACTTTGTTTGATGCGAGTAAGAAAAATAAAAAAAACAAAGCCAAAATATTTACCGAGTGACTTGTGCTGGAATTTTTTATTTCCGGTCACAGAACCTCGAGATATAAGCGTTTAAAAATTAGCCCACGTATTTATGCAACTATCGGTAATAGTGACGTCAGCAGGGATCTGTAAAATTATTAATGGGGGTGTCGGAGGGCCAGATGGAATTTCACTGGTTATGTATAAGTAGTATTACATTCACTCCATCTAACCTAGAAATCGTCTTAGAAGTCCAACTACACTTAGTAATTTTCCTTCTCTACGAACAGCCTAAGAACATTGAGTTCAAGAGAATAATTTCTCCCGAGCGCGTTGTCCGCTGAGCTATGTCGTTCCACGCGACATTTAATTGATTCTCACCTCCAGGCCCAAAATGTGTTAGGAAACTATATTTTATTGATTTTCACCTTTCAAGTTTTAATTAAAGTTTATATAACTGATTCCTCAAAAAAATATTTGTAGAGCAAAAATTTATAGGAATAATTGACGTGTAATTTATTTGTTGATATTGTGAAAATAAATAGAAACATAAATTTAATCTAGTGTATCTATTTACAATAACAATTTAGCGTCTGTCGATAGCTCATGTTAATTTCCTTTAGAACTATTTTTGCTAAAGGGAGATATTAAGGGGTCACTGCATATCCGAATATGGGGAATCTAATCCGTAGGGGTGTTAAATATTGATGATTTTCTTGCTTGGTTAAGTCTATTAAATAGAGAAAATCTAGCAACTGATGACATGAATAAATCACTGGGCTGACATAACTTGCAATGTGACAAAAACATACTTACATGAACGTGTTGGTTGATCGTTTGGAGGATGAGAACATGTTCAATTTTGTTGTAAGCTCTCAAGCAAAATCCTTATTTTGAAAAAGTGAGCAAATATGCAAAAGTTATTATTTTATTTTATACTCTTCATGAATTATGTATATAAATAACATCATTGAGTTTTTTTTTTTGTTTAAACTTATTCTTCTATACTAAAACATTAGGTATATAAGTAATTTTATGTATAGTAAAATTTTCAAAAAACAAAAACATATTTTTTAAAGTGTAAAGGAAAAATAACTGCAAAATAGTTACCTTTAACTAATGTATAGTCATATTTTTACTGTTCATTAAATTATTTTTTATTTCCTGAAAACAAAATATGGACAAATTTTTATTTGATGTATACAAAAAAGCAAATAAAAATAAACAATATCAATATTTAGTGTTTTGGTCATTTTTTCTGTCAAATCAAGCTGTCTGCGTCATCAGGAGCCCCTCATCACTATTACTTTTTTTAGGGGGAATGACTGTGACAAGGATATATGTTTGGAAAAAGAGGGGGTTTGACAATTTTGATAGTCTTTTTTATAAATGCTCAATTTGACAAATAAATTTTAAAATATAATAATAAAAATCTCAAAATAAAGACGTTTAAGATGTTTTAGACAATACGAAAAAAAATTATTAAATAATAGTATTACCCATAAATTGGTGGTATATTAAAATTGAATGTAGTTTTGATTTTTGCTCAGAAAATCCTGCACTGCTCTGTGACATTTTTAGTTGACCAAAATAATTTGATACTAAAAATAATATTACTTTGAACCAGTCTGAAAAAAAAAATTTGTTCTCTGCCGACTCTATTGATGACATCATGTGTGTTTCCAAATTGTGAACATCGACCTGCAAAAACTTCACATGAAGCTTACAATTCAAAAGTTGAAAATAGTGGATAAAACATATAATTTACATCGGGCACACGGCGTTATTTCGTTTACAAAAAAATATCCGGTTAATTTTTGTTGTTAGCTGTGGATTGTCTCGTCTCACTTGATATGTTATCGCTATTTCATCATTTACTCTTTATGATAAATAAACGAAGCAATAAATTATATATGATCTGTTTCTAAAAGGACTGGAATATAATTTTTTGTTGTTCCAACGTATTTGTTGTATATATATTGTCAATTATATTATTTTTATTAATGATGTGTCACTAACAAAACTGGTAGATTGGTACTCGAGTTTTATGAAGTTAATAAAAATAGACACAAAAACTCGATTCGTGAGCATAAAAAACCAAGTGCTATTCAGAACTGTCAAAGCTCGGAACTCGTCCAAACTTGTGATTCTCTGTTTTTCTTTTTCGAGCCCATTAGAACATGTAAATCTTCCTAAACTGACTTCCTTTCTTACCTAAATTTAGGTTTTAGGTTTTACCAAATATGTTAACTTTTGTGACATGTATACTCTTAATTCCAGTTTGTAATAAAAGTAATCTTTGTTTGAATTTTGTTTAAATATTAGTTACATCTTAATATGAATAAATAATAATAATCAATATGTCATTAAGTATTTTAAAGATGAGAAAAGTAATGTTGAAGAAAGTGGCTCTAAAAGTCCTGTTGATCTTTTTGATCCTCTAGTTATACCATAAGAACAGGAAATTTCCATCCTGGTAAATCTTATACCAGTTATAACAGGTTTTAATTGAAATTATGGAAATCATTCCTTTCCTACCCATACTCTATCAGTTAGGAGAAGGTAAAGGGTAAAAATAGCATTGTTGATAATTTTTATACTAGATCTAAGAAGTATGAAAATATTGGAATTTACAGTCTATTCAACCAAAATATGATAGTTTATCGCGTCGACTGTACGACCTCAATCAAACGTCACAGTCGCTTTAAATTATATAATAATTAGTTGCAATTATCAGTCTATAATTATGTTCAGAAAAGAAAAGTTGTCTGGGTCTCAATAAGAAATGCTTGATCGAATGGTAGCTATGATTCCGATCAAGGATCTAAAGAAGATTATCTATTATTTCAATAATTATGAACAAAAAGTAATTTTTTGAGTGACAAGTTTTTTAGTGAGTGAAACGAGAATTCAGGGGAGTAACGAGTATTCAGGCGAGTAACGAGTATTCAGGCGTGTAACGAGTATTCCGGCGAGTAACGAGTATAACTAGTAATTCCTTGAGTGTTTTTTTAACTCGAAAATACTCATGCAACCAAATTCAGCTCACGGCACATCACAAATTTCTATGAATATTTTTTTTCTTTAATATACATAAAGAAATATATAGCTACGCTTTTAATAAAATATCATAATACAGTATCGAATAAAATAATATATATAGGATTTTAAAATTATGAAGGCATACAATATAATTTTAAAAATTAGGAGAAGCAATATGTCAATGATAGACTGGGAATATTTAAGATATAAATAGTATTTGTTGTGATTGATTTATTTGGCTAACTACCAGATGATTTTGGGCCTATTTTCCATTTTTCTTTTGATGAAAGGTTGCGTGATATAATAAAGATAATCCCGATGGCAGTAATATGATAACATTTATTATTAGATATAAATAATCATAATTCAAATTTCATTGACCTATAACTGTTGCTTTATTACTACATCCTCAATTATAGTGATATTGTTTATTTTTAAATGTGCCCTAGACCTGTTCCGAATGAGGTATGAAAAAAATACAAAAAATTTAAATTAATTTGTCATTTCGGAAAAGAAAGTAAATAAAAAATATCATTTCAAATTTGGAGCTGGCCATATTTAATGATTTCAAAGATAAATAAACTTATAAAAATTTAATCTCAAACTAGTCAATACATGACAGGCAACTTTTAACACATTATTAGTGAGAAGTTCATTTTAATCATTCAAAAGGAATTCAACTTCATTTCATCCTATAGCCATTTCAAAGTTATTAAACAAAGAAAGAAAATAATCATTTTAGATTGAAGATACTTCCTTGGGTACCAAAAATATTTTACCTCCCCAAGTTTACATTAATTTATCATTTTCCTCTTGACATGTGCAATTTTTTTTCTTTTGCACAATTTACCTTGTTAATACTCAATTTCAGTGGATGAAGGTTACTTAGATAGTTATATAGTGTGCGATGTAAAATTGGGGACTTTACTTTAAATCAATCTGAAGGTAAAGGCTTTATGATTTGCTCCACGCCAAAGTGAGGGTCGAAGAGTTTAAAAGGATGTATGGTGCTTCCAGAGTAGTTTTACCATATTAAAAACATGGCAGTCTGACGTCAGAGCCTTGATAGGTACCCTGGCAGCAGGAGACGCCGGAAATGTGGCGTCATGGAGGATGTGGAGAACACGATCAACAGAAATCCGTCCAAGTCGATGTAAAAGCACTCCCAGGTTTTCTTTGTCAGTGATATAACTGTAAATAGGTATGTGAAGGATTTGAATAAAACATCGGCATAGGCAACTGATTTCAACAGCAAACAAGGCCAACTGGGTCAAGAGAGAGGAGAAGTGGTTGACTTAGTTAAAGAATAATCGTTGGGTTGGACACAATCCTTCCCAGACTGTCTCCTCTCGACTCTGCTATAGTCGAAAAAAGACACTTTGCTACCCTTCACTGCAATTTGGATGACCTTAAGACCTCCGTCGAGCCGTAGTGGAAGCCAATATCCGAGGTCTTTTTCAAGAAATGCTGCAGCACCTTTAGGCCCAGGTTGGATGACATGGTAGTAGTCAAGAGAAATCATTCTTAAATATTTAAAGATATATTAATAAAGAAGTATGTGATTAAGTCTTAGTGTTGTAGTCCTTTAGAGTTGTAGAAAATATGACTTTAGACTAGCACGATACTTTTTATAGTTGGAGCTTAAACAGTGTTTTTTTTTAATTTTCCAAAGGTGTTATCTTTTTTTATTTATCCTTGAAGAGAGAACATTGCTTATAAAAGACGGAGAATGACGTAGAGAATATGTTAAGGAGCTGTAAATGTAAGTCCCCGTTGGACAACGGGTAATTCCGGTCATTGTCTATGTAAGGAAAGGAGTGGAATTTGTGTTTATTTCCTTCATCTTCTAACTAATTAAAGCTAATTTATTGAATTCTATTACAGCTGAGCTTTTATTTTTCAAAACATTCTTCAAATATTCAGGATCAAAATGTTCAATTTACTTGTTGTTATTTTTTCTATGTCGAAAGGTCATATTTTCGACAGTTGAAACAAAAATAAACAAGCTTCGTTTTTATCCCATGCCTATAAGTGAAAATGTCGAAGCAACAACGAAAAGGCAACATGTGTGCAATCTTCTGCACGCCAGTGTAAGTACCGAGAAGACTGAAGAGCCCCTCGGCATCCCCATCTGGACTTTCAACGACATCAAGAACTCCAGTCTAGTCCCATACACCTAAAAAGAACCAGATGTTATTTAGCTCTTCTCCAGCCCTAACCTACACCACCTGGACTTTACATTTTGAGGGGAATTACAGAAGAATTTTTGCACTCCTCTAATTCAAATATGTTTCTGTTCAAGGCTGCCATGGGCACGCCTTCATTGTCAAGAGCTATCAATCTGTTTACATGCGAGTCGAAGCTTTTTTTGTCATACACTTTTAGTACCCTAGTGTACAACAGAATATTGTTTTAGATAACTCAGTTTTGACAAAAATTGACTTTGTGGTTAATGACTTGCTTTAAAATTTTGATGCACATATCCATTTATGATAAATATATACCAAGATATAACAGATATACCATTTAGAGAGAGTGAAACCCAATTCTAAAGTTATCCATGGATCCATCCAATATTTACATTTATTATATTTTTTTTAATAGCATTTTGTATACCCTTAAGACATTTACTTCCTGCTGTTTACATACAATGCATGTATCGATATATAGCAATTACAAATGGATATTATTAAAAACATGCATATTTATATTTCATGAGCAATCCTTCTGAAAATTAAAAGTTCAAGAACAAGCCTTTTGACTATTTATTTATTTATAGTTTATATCATTCAAAATTCCATAAAGGATTGCCAATTAGAGAACTTTTTTTTCATTAATTAATTCAATCTTACTTATTTTCAACTTCTTCAGTGCTAATGTAGTCGTATTTACTATCTATATTAATAAAGCAAAGCTTGTCTGTCTGTATAAATATATGACAACGACTCACTGGATCCATAGTCTACTCTTATAGTGCTTCATGATGTATATTTAGATCTAATAAATAATAATGTGGTCTTATGAATGAAATATTGCAGGCGTGTGCATATAGCATCGAACGTGTACATAGGGTGCACTATATATAGAGCATCCTTAGTTGAATTATATAAATATTTTTAATATAAGTAATATGCAGTGGTGTTAATGGAATATTGTAGGCGTGTGTAGTTATAACAAGAGCAATAGTTAAGTATGTTTTTGATTATCTTATGTATTTTATAATTCAAGTGTATTTTCAAAATATATTTAGATTTGAACTAAATATTAACCCTGTTATGTTAAAATAAATTTTGTTTGTTTAATTAGTAAGCTCTCTATTGCCCTGATATATAGGTATATTATGGCAAAATATATCTTCTCCCATATAATTTAACGAGCTCAATTCAAGAGCTCAGAACTATCCAGACAAACGTAAGGGATTCTTGAAAAGAAAGGGCTGCTCCTAATAAGTGTCTTAATAATTTCTAATGGGGGGAAGGAGGTTGAGTCAACATGAAATATCCTTAGACGGAAGGAGTGTGTAAAGATGAAATATACAGGTTGGTCTTATAACGGAACTTATTGTAAAGAGCTGATGATAAAGTATGTTTGGGCAGTATTTCAAAGTTCTGTTGTAACCCAAAAACTTATTATTAATGAGGTTGGGAATACCACACTCTGCTCCAAAAATTAATATACGATCCTCACCGAATTGTTCACCGTTGAATAGCAAAAAGGTATCTGAATGGACTGGCAAGGTTTATTTGAGAGGAATTATGTATGAACTCTGTCAAGTAGGAATCAGAGGAACTTTGTTTGTCGCCAATTTAGTGTACTCCTCGACAAGGTTGAAGTGCTCGAAAGTAAAGCTAAAGTGGTTTTGTCTAAATTTGCTATCACCTAAGAGAAAAATTGATTATAAAAAACTTCAAGGGAAGTTAAAGCCCGAAAAAAATAAGTGCAAAGTTACATTTTTGCTATCATATATATATGAAGGCTAAACTTTCCGTGGCGAAACTTCCCCGGGCAAATTTTATGGTCACCCGAAGATTCATGGAATATTTAATTATTGCATTATCCTCATCCCAAGTACTCTTCACTTAAAATTATTCACCTCATTTTTCGGCTGCAACTTGTACAATTTGCTTATACAAGTAATAACTTGTATAGAATCACAATTTATATATAGTATATATAAATAATGGATTTAAGTAAGTAATAAAGTAGATGATGCACTTTTAGATTTGTTACGAGGAAATACTCATTTATATGGCATGATGACATATTTATATAAATACCAATCTCATATTTGTTTACGTCAAATGAATTATAATTTACAATTCCTCATAATAATCATCCATACATATATTATGTAGAAAAGTGAGTAACTCTCTTATATCATACATTGTCGTTTGCAAATTCCTGAGGAATGACATTAAAAATTTGCAAATATGTGTTATAGATTGCACGGGAATGACAATGCAGGTTTGAGTGTTATCTTTTATAGTAAATTTCTTGCACACATTAATATAGAAAGGGCCCAAAATATCTGCACCGCGAAAATGATTTTTTTTTTTTTGAAACGTAATTTTGTATTCAACCACTTATCAGATAAAAAAATAAAACCATATTCTGTAACCATTATAAATTCTGGTTTATTTTATTCAATACATCCAGCCTGATATAGTTTCTACGGTAGGCCATAAGCTCGAGCAGGCCTTCGCCACTTGGTTTCTCAGCAAATCCTAAAATTCCGACCTGATCCAACTGATAAGTTTGTCTTTGTTGTTACAGGGGTTTGGGTTGTTTTATCATTTATCGTGCCTCATACAAACAACTCCAATGGATTAGAGATCAGGAAAGTTTGTAGGCCAAAAGTTCGGTGAGATGAAGTAGTCAAAATTGTCTAAGAGTCCTTTGAAACTTTTTTTTTTCCCTTAGTTGTGGCAGGGTGTAATGTATTAGTCTTTTCTTCCCCTTGTTCTTTTCTCTTATTTTCTTGTATGTATATATATATATGTAAAGTACAGTCTTTTACCTCGTTTTAAGTATAAATAGTTTTGTATTTTATGTATTTATCAGAGTAGGTTTTTGTATTAATAAGAATGCAGATGTTTTATAAATAACCGTTGTGTTATTCATCCACGTCTTTCCTTCTCCTCACTTCTCTCGGTCGTCCTGGATCTCTCCACCTTTAAATAGTTTGTGTCTCCTCAACCTCGTCAAGACACAACACAGGGAGACAAGTCCTTCCATATATAAGCTTTCTAATCTTCCGAATGAACGTCTTAATGAGTCCATAGTTGGAACAATTGTTACGTTGTCATTCCTGGTCCAGATTCAAAGGAGGGGTCCGTTGCTTTTCCAAATATTTGGGACAAATAATTCGAGAATTGATTTGATTTTTTCTCTAATTGGTGCAAGTTTGAACCAGCTATATATAAAAAAAAAATAGAGCTCCCTAATGTTTGCCAATGAGAGAGTGCCAATGGGGTGAATCCTATAGAAAGAACAAGTAACTACTTTCCTCATTGATGACAGAAAGACTGGTTTTATAGAGTGAGCTAGGTCTGATCTTAAAATATATGTAAGAGTTTTCTTTTTAAACATATTGCATTTTTTAAAAGTGCAAAATATTTTTGGATCTCGCCCACTCCTCACCTTGTATTCACAATCATATCAACCAAGTTTGGTTTTAAAAGCACTTTACCAAGCGTATCAAGCGAAGCCATATCTAGGAAAAAATTACTTCGACATCAATCCTAAGTTATACTCCGTATATGACAAGGATTTTACATTTATAACATAACTATTAATGTTAATCATGTTTATTTTATATATACTCAAATTTTTTAGATTTTCAAGAAAATTTATGTGGCAATTTATAAGGAAATGCATATTTCATGTCTTATTTTCAATATTTTTATAGGCTCAAAAATAAAAATGTGTACTACAATAAGTCGAAATATACATTTCATTAAGGTTTTTGTTAACATTATCAAGGTGAAATTAGTTATTTTTCTAAAAAAATAATTTTTTATTAAATACAATGAAATCAAATTAAGTTTGTGAAAACATTAGTTTTGCACTACTTCAAATAATCTGTCATAAGCATGTTTCATGTTTTCCCTACAAAAATTTAAAGAAAATATAGTAATGGGGAGAGACTATACGTGTACAGTAAACATTACGAACTGATTTTAAGCCTCCTGCAATATATCACAAGGAAAGGATTACATATCGTTGCTCGGGTGCACTACATGAGTGTAGTGGGAAACGGGGAAGGAGGGACATGTCCTGCAATGAGAATCTGTAACTTTAATTCGCTCCCTCCGTATTTACTACTTCTATGAAACTACATGCATTATATATCCAGAACGTGATTGCATCTGTTTAAAACTCCTATCTACCACCTATGGATCAGATCATGAAACTCTAGAGACCTGGAATAATCAAACAGACTATTTGTTAACACATCACTTATTTCCAAATATTATTTCAAATGTTTTACTTACAGCCATCCTCGTACTTATTTGTGACCAAATTATCAGACAATGTGTGCAGCAGGAAAAGTTTTAGTTGGGACATGCTTTCCTATGATCATCCGTAACCTCAATTCGTCAACTCTATATTGACTACATTTATAAAACGACATACAATATATATCCTGAACGCCATTTCCTCTGTTTAAAAGCCAGTCAGTACCCACGGATCAGATCATGGAATTTAGAGACTTTGAATAATAATGCAAAGTTTTTATTCCTACATGAAGAGGGTGAAAATACTAAATGTCATTTTTTACTCCATTCTTCCGGAGTAGAAATAAAGAAAACAAGCTAAACTGCATACATAATTATTCAAAATGCTAGAATTCCTTAGATCCGAAAAACTTTTGAGGATATAAAAAAGTAGGTAGGAGAAAGTGGGGCTAGTTGGCCCACTTTTTTATATGAAGATATTGAGATGATAGGTTTTTTTTTGTATATGTTTTGTTTCTTTGCAAAGTTCACAATAATATAATACTTTTTATAACTTACTTAACTGTTCTATTTTCAACTATCATATTATGAAGAGAATAATTTTTCTTTATATTATAATATGATACACACACATTTTAATGACACATCTCTCGTCATGGCTTTGGATATTGCTCTTAAACTGTGGATAATTCTTTCTGGTTAAAACTCTTATCACTTAAATTAAATTACAGATGTATCAAAGTCTCCTAATAAGGAAAACGTGAGGCTGCAAAATTCTTTAAGGAAGGGATAACTACCCCACAAAAAAATCCAAAATAAATGATCCTGAAACTTTAAATTCTTTGAGGCTGTATAAGAATTAGTGAATTAGTCAATGGTGAACTAAAAAAAATTATTAATGAAACCTTGAAATTGCACTGACCTTGAGTCAGGTAATATGCATATACATTATGCATGACAAAAAAGTACTATAAAGCTGTTTGAGGTGGTTCTGTGGGTAGCACAAAATGCTTTGGCGGGCCGAAGTTTATTCAACCCTAATTCAGTGAAATAAATATGGTGCTCGACTCTGATATAAGGACATTTCAAAAAAAATTATACCTTTTACTAGACTGAATTTTTTTAGTTTAATGAAGGGTTTTTTAGAAATGTTACTTCTATATATTTTCTAAACAAAGTCATATATCTAAATAAAGTTATCTAATCTTTTATCGAAAGGCCCTTCATTAATATTTTTATAGTCCAGCCGACATCCCATTTTTTCTGACATTTATCGGTGGGGTCACTCCCATAGAGTATCAGAGCCCTGAAGGATTTCCCCAACCTAAGGATTAAAGTACTAAACAAACACGAAATATTTATTTAATGTTTCTTAAAACTGCAGTTGCTAAAAAAAACACCATAAAATAAAAACGATAACAAAATATGTTTATGTCAATGAATGCAGGGTACTTAATGCATGGCTAAATTGATGCATAAATAAAATAAAACAGCAAGTGTGTATAAGTATGTATTAGTGTGTAATTTTCATTACAGAATGTAATTGTTTTAACAAAATGCTTAATATGTAGCGCATCCATTTCCTATCTATAAGATATGATAGAGACAGGGGTATTGCTAAAGTAGTAAAATCAAAAATGATATTCAAAATAGCTGCATGTTATTGTTATATTGGTTCTGATGGTTTGTAAAAAAAAAAAAAACGAGAAGGATCATGGTAATCCTGACAACTTGTATAATGTTTTGTACTATAGCAGCTTAGCTGTAATGAAGTTTCTTATTTTAGCTGTGGGGAGCTCTGGGGGGAGGGGAATCAACAAAATCTTACTCCTCATATGGCAAGGACATATAAGCTGAATTCTGCGCTTATATACAACAATAATTTAAACTTATGATCCCTCCTCTTTACTTTCTGTCTTTCATGCACTAGTGATTATTTTATACATTGATTTTCCCTTCTCAAGAATGTGATAATAATGATAAAAGCTTGAGAAAATGAAGTATTATGTTTTGGGTGTTACTACAAAAGTAATTTTACGCATTCTACGTCATATTTTATACAAAACTACAGGGTTGTAACTTAATTAATATAAATACATACTCAGATCCAAAAACCTATGTATCTTCCAAATCGTCATGTTTTTCCTTTTGCACCAGCTTGATGATGATTGATGACTCCACGCCCTATCCAAAAAATCAAATATTGACAGCTAATATGCTGTCTCTCAAAAATCAAGGCTAACATATTTCTTATATATTTTTCCAAGTGTTGTTTCCACAAGCAATTTAAATGCATTGCAAAAATAAATAAATCCGTTAGGGGCTTAATTAATAAATATATTTGTTCCTTTAATTGAAGGTGTCCATCCTAATACGAGTAATAAGCCCAGATGAATAGTCACTTGAAACCAAATTTACTGATCAACAACTTTTTTTTTGATTCATTATTTTCTATATGTTTTCATTTGTCAATGTTATTACGAATATATATATTATATGATTACGATCCTTAAAGGACTCTGTGCTTCAGGCGTATCAAATATATATGTATAAACATATAAAACAATAATATCAAACATCGTATTATACCATTATAAAACATTATATGTCGTTCTTTTTTTCCCATTCATTGCCAAATCTAATAACCATAAATATACTGTTAATATTGCAAAATAAAAAAAAAGCAACACAAATCAAATAAGTAATACATCTGTTGTTTTATGATATCGATCATTACTTTACTCTCAAACTAAGAATCAAATCAAATAATATATTTATATATATGGACATATTTAGGCATATACAAAATATTTAGTTGATCAGATCGATAAACAAAAAGTTCTTCTGGGAAAAAAACCCTGGAGAATATTGCCATTCAAAACATTTCCAGTCACTTACTAACACAATCAGAATTCCTAGGCCCAAACTTGTTTTTGTGTAACGGCAGGACCACCAAGCAGTTTAAAAACCACTACCACCACTTCACAAAGCATTTAATTCCCTCCAAATACTTCAAAATTAACCTTGGGCTGATTAAGGCTATGGCAAAGACACCAACCAAGTTAAAAACCACTGTCATGACTTCACAAAATATTCAGGTTCTCTCAAATAATTCAAAATATACCGTGTGCCCGTGGGTTTATAAAGCTTACGGCAAAGACATCAAGCAGGCTAAAAACTATGGGCAACTTCATTTTGAAGTATTTGGAAGAAGTCTAAATGCATTACAAAATGATGGTAGTATGTTTTTAAATGCTTGGTGCCTTTGCTGTAGTCTTAAACGACTCATGGGCTCGGGGTTGATTTTGTATTATTTGCAGGGGGCTTCTAAATGCCTTGTGAACAGGCGGGGGTGGTTTTAAAACCTGCTTGGTGGCTCTGTCATTGCACAAAGCAAGTTTTAAGTGGAATTATTCAATTTTCTAATTCAATGCAAGAAATTTTCACAACGGTAATTTTCTTCAGTGAAACTTTCTAACAACATCCAATATGGAATGGTTCTTATTACAAAAATTTGATATTGCAGCTATTATTTTATATAATACACGCTTGCTCATCAAAACTGACGAGTACTAGTTAGATTCCAAAAGTTCGCAAAAGTCATGAATAATTCATAACTAATTTTAAATGAATAAGCATAATATTAGGCACAAATTTTATTCTAACAAAGAACGACCATTGAATACATTCTATAGTCATAAACATTACATATTTTGATTAAACCACAAATAGATAATAACGACATATAAACTTCCTTAATTCAGATATTAAGGCCAAATAACTTCAAGCAACATATCTCTAAAGCAAAATGTCCTGAGACAAAATAGATTACGTTGAAAGTACTGTGTACCTTCAATATGAACATCTCAAGAGTAAATAAATTTATAGAAAAAAAATAGTACCTGAACGGAATTTTTATAAATGAAAAGATGAACGAACAAAGTGTGAGCGGGTTCAAACCTAGTTTTATCACATGTTTCCATAAGGTCACCTAGTTTTTCTTACACAATATGCAATATTAGATTATTAAAAATTAGTAAATAATAGATGCAATTTCCCACACTATAACACAAATTATGCATTAATATTAATTAATGAAAAATAAATATCACATTTTGATATTAAATATACAAAATAATAAATATCAAATTTTAATAAAAAAAAATACAAAATAGTAAATTTAATGAAGAACATATTCGGTACTATTTCTTAATATATTCCAAAACTGATACTACATAATGACAAGGTATAAGATGCTATTCATCGTTTTCAGAGATGCATATAGTCGAAAAAAGCTCATAAAGGTTTTTGAATGCCCCTTGATGACTGGACAACAAATTCAAGGGTTGGAAATGTTCTGATCCTGAATTATACAGGAGAAGTTAATATGCTTAAGATCAAGTATACGGAGAATAAATTAGTTTCTCCACACAGATTTAAGGTAGATTGACAATATTTTTTTTTCTAAAAAGAATAAATATTGATCAACTATTGGTAGTACACAGCATTGCCCAGAATTAATTAGGTGTTGACTAACATGCACACTTTGCTAAAATTAGTTACAAGATACCTCACAAACAAATCCTTGGAGTTACTCTACGTTTTTCATGAGCACAACCACACGTAACTACTCACTCAATACTTTGACGTTCCTTCTCCAAGCATAAAATAATAATAAGAACAGATTGAAAAAAAAATTTAATATGATATGATTAGCAATGGAAAACTTTAGTTCGCTGCGAGACCTCGATTAAGTATCATATATATTTTAAATTTTATGTCAAGTAATTCCCTTTAATATGAGTTGAAATAAAAGCCTCCCAGATTTTAAACAGTGCTCCCTGTATACTATACTTATTTTTGCCGTAAACTGTATTACTATATGATATAAATCAAGGAGCACTGTCTACGGTGCACCCACTTAGTTATTTTTAGACATTCATACATTATTTTTTATTCGCTAGTTGGCTTTTGAGATGAATAAATATTAATGTTTAACGACTTTTTCACGAGAATTAGCAAGATGTTTTGCAAAAGAGAAGATGTTTCACTTAATTCAGTCAAACTATATCGACTCATTGGATAATTAAATGGTGCTTATCTCATGCTCATATTATGAAATGCCCTATTATACTTAATGGGACATCCTTTTAGATTGAAGGAAGCATAAGTTGATGTTATTAATACATAAGTGTGAAATTTTGTATTATTTAACTAAAGCAATATTAACGACATTACTATGTCCTTGCGTTGCAATGTTAATCTTGTTAGCGCAACCATTGATAGGCAAGATAGTTCTAGAATCTAGACCTTTAAAAAATATAAAACGATCTTTTCAAAAACCCCTACGACGTAGATAAAATATAAATAATTTATCCAACACTTCTAATTGACTAAAATATGGAAAATGCTCCATTATTCTTTGTTCCCCCATAATTTTCTTATCTAATAAATATTAAGGGATTTCCATAAATGAGTAGCAGTATTCTTTTCTTTGTTGAGGCTTAAGAAAGTAGCCGTTCATTTTTTTGACCTTTGAAGGCACCCAAGTAAGGAAAGGAGTGACGTGTAGAAGATGAATTAAAATAGCTTTTTATAAAATATATTTTTCTGATATACTTTTTTTTTAAGTTTCTTTATTTTTAATTATACATGCTGGTATATTTTTACCAAATTTTAAAGTTTTACCCAACAGAAAACTGGATATTTCAATCGGACAGGATTTAAAAAGAAGACATGTCCAGCAAAAGAGGACAGTTGGAATGGATATCCTACAGACTGTAAGAAAGAACCTACAAGAATATCAATAGGAGAGCAAGACTACCAGCTTGAATTTATATAGGTTAAAAATTGGCTACTTACACTATGTTAATATTTAGACTCTTTTCATTGATATGGATATGATTTTTGTGGAGAAAAATATCAGAGTTAGACGTGCCAGTTTTTAAAAAATAAAACAAGAAATGAGCGTGTTTATTGTGATAAATTGAAGACTGGTATCGGAAATTTTTCTTTTAAGTATTTTGCCTCAATATATTTTTATTTTTACCATTTTGCCTTGTAACATTTTGTCTAACAACCATTTTACCTCAAAGATATTTGGCCTTAATATATATATATAAATTAAGTTTATAAATCGGTATTTTTATTTTTGGTTGAAATCAAAATATACTATTTATATTTTTTCTAGAATATGCATTATATGTTTGTATTCTGTGAAAATCATAATAAAACTGTCGGTCTCATATGCCAAAAACAATAACACAGACCTCTTTCCCGTGTTGTTAATGGGATTAGGATCAACTAGGACCCCGAGATACATACTTGTTCTTCCTAACGACTAAGGAATTGCCATGACCAGGTACCCGTCGACAATATTTTTTTTTTTTTTTTGGTGTGATGTGCGGCTAATTCTGAGTATTTTTGGCGTGCTTGTTTGTTAATTGCAAACTCTTGATTGCTTGTGGAGAATAAAGCCAATGTTGTCTTATAAGTTAGCAAAAATCAACTTATGGCAGCTGCAGAGATTGTTTGGAATGATATCCCACCAAAAGTTTTAAGTTCCATAAAGGTGTTGAAGGCTGTAGTCCGTGCTAAAAGGTTACATATTGAGTTTAATATTTTTAATAGAAACCTTTCCTTTGGACAATAAGTGGTTTTTAATTTACTTTTTGTCGATATACTTCCGTATCATGTACAAGGCAAAGCTATGAACCAAGTGGGTAAACGATGATCATAAGAATAATGTTTATTCAAATATATTTGGCTACGAAATTACTTTCTTGTCAGCTAAGGGTGTTGAGAGTGCCATGAATAACAAACTATGCAACCTTAATGGATTCATCCCTTTAATTGAATAAACTAAGGGAGTTCTGTCAAGGAAGGAAAAGTTGCACTGGTAGTATACGTCCCTACCTTTATTGTATCCCGCAACCTTTCCTCCAAAAAGAAACAGAAAAACGCTAGTTATCAGGTGGTAGTTAGGCAAATTAGTCAATCATACCAACTGATATTTATATCGGGGGTACTCCCAAACTATCATTGCAATTTTAAGATGTCCATTATGACGAACGGTAATTTTGCCTGAGACTATTTTGCCTCAAGACATTTCCCCTTAAATCCATTTTTCCTCAAGGATATTTCGCCTTAATAGTTAAATAAATCAAGTTAATACGTCCTTGTTGTTTATTTTTGGTAGAAATTTATGTCCCCTTTGAATAATTTAAATCAAAAAATTTGATATGCATTACTATTAAATGTTTGTTATCTGTTGGTATAATGATAAAATTATGGCCTTGCGTCATATTATCTTGTTCGTCAATCAATGAGTATTTTCTAGTATTTATAATCCATATCTAATCATAATTACTAACAGAGAAGTGAATAGCAGTTCTTTGTTCCGAATTGTTCCAGCGTTTATTTATCTTATTATGCTAATTTTATTAACTATTTTGTCTCTGGTCCGAATTCATCACATAATGAAATTTTGTAGATGGTTTCATGATTTTTCCAACAGAAAATAATCATATAATGCGTTTTATAGCAATACAGGTGTGTGCGCCTAAAACTGAACACTCTTTTAAACTTTACTGCTTGAGGGCTTGACGAGGGGTTCCCTTGTATACCTTAAGGCCAAGATCTTTCTTAACTAGCCGGTCCATAGTCTGTCTGCTGACGTTGAACTCCCTAGAGAGGCCACTGACGGTTACCCTGCCTCTCTTGTCCTCGACAGACTTTTCAAGGCAGCAACCATTTCGTCCGACCTTTAAGGGCTTGACTTAGATCCTGTGGTCGCTTCAGGAGTCCCTTTAACTGTAAACGGTGTGCGGCTGCAGTTAAAAACCTTGGCAATTTCTAAAATTCCCAAATTGCGACTCGACGTCTCTATATTATCGGCTGTTGTTTCACTGTCGCTATTTAGATTTGGCTGGAGTTTTGTTTATCACTAGTCAAGACCTTTGCCTCAAAGTATAAACCAGTTTCAACTCAATTAAATCACGAATATGTGCATGGCGTAAAATTTAAAGGAGTGTTCAGTTTTAGACGCGCACACCTGTATATATTACATATTTTGACAAAAAAAATGATAAAAGAACACTCATTTAAACCCAAAATAAATAATAACGACAATTAAATCTCAATTATTTATATATTAAGCGGATATATGCACCTATAATGTGAAATGGTTTTAGGCAAAATGTTCCGAGGCGCGTTAGTTTAAGGCAAAATTATTTGGCACCTTTCCTCCAAAGTATGTAAATGAGTGAGTATAAGTTTTTTTTTATGTGATTGTTATTTTAAGTTTTGTTGTCTCTTTTTTCATTAAATTATCCTTAGGTCACCCCATGAAAGCCTATTTTTCTTCTCCTTTGAAAAGAGAGGAACATACATAAATGGTAAAAAATATTATTTTGTGAGCTATGGGTTTAATACATCTATTGCATAAATACATATTTAAATAATTGCAAATCAAAAGATGATTTCCTTTCACGATTTGTAGACGTATTTTTTGCATAGATATTTTATTTTTTTTTGAATAGAACGTTTTAAATAAAGACACTTTACAATGAATTTAATTGTTGTACAGGAAGGTTTCATGTATTTCCATCTTTTGGAGTGTGATGATTGGTGTCAATTGAAAAGTTTTATTCGAATAGGGTATGTCTTGCCTCATATGTGCTCTACAGGGTGGGGGAAAATAAACTTAAATCACTTTGATGCTAATTTAAGCCATCTGACAACCTTTTTTTCAGTTTGGCTACTGCATACAAATGGAACACAATACTTTTTCTTTCTTCTCCCGAGTTTTTTCGGATAGCTTAAAAAAATAAATTCATAAGATAAAAACCCCGGATAATCACTTATAATCATTTTCAAGAGCATATTTGGAAATTTTCTAAGCTTGAGAAAGGCCTGGTTCTTCTTAATTTCCAGATGTTAACCTTCTGGACTATTACTTGTGGAACAATGTGCATGACTCCCTCATGCCAGAAACCTGGGAGGCATGGGAGGTCTGTCCATGGAGGAACTTGCTTCATCTTGCTCCTAATTTCGGATGCTTTCGAGGCTGTCATTTCAGCAGTGAGAAAATACTTTGAATAGTAGATATTTTACCCTCAATTTACCAATTTTCAATTCAATTATGTAAAATATATTTTAAAGTTATGGCTGTGAAACCATTCATAGGTTGTTTTTTTTTAAAGTTTTTCCCTGTATTTGTATACTTATAACGATCATCAAATCAATCATATATTAGACATGACGATTAAGAAATGTGTAAACACATTGAAATGTATGTAGTTATTAATAAAATTGATTAGTTTCCGATCCTAGAATGTAGGTAATCTATAGAAACAATCGATGATATTATTTCTTTAGCTAACGAAGTTGAATGGGTAATATGTTTTTGCCCTGTTTGTTTGTTAGTCACGAGGATTACAACAAAAGTTAGAGCTCGATTTTGATCAAATTTGGTAAGAAGAGTATATATAGTCACAGTAAGAGTTTATGAAATTTTGAGAGGTCAAGGAAATACAAAATGGGAAAATGCATAATCTACCATAACTTTGGAACAAATTGATATACCTGGTGGTCAATGAAAATTTAATCATTAATATTTCAATAATTATTAAAGGTAGAGATATTGAAATAATTTCATATTTCGATATGTTCAAACATCAGCAATTAGTTACAAAACAAAACAAACTGGAGCTATCTAATCAATAAATACATCAGAGACTAACACTAATGAATTAATACGACTATAATGTTATTTCTTATTTCAAAATATGTTTAAAATATTCATCTGAGGTACAGTATCCAGTACATCTGTTGACTTGTTTTCATATACTCAGACATTTATATAAACCAAAAGACAAACCTTGTTTTATTAATATAGATATAGTTGTTTCATTTTAAAATATATCTCTGAATCGAAATTATACTCGAAAACCTTTTTTTTTTTTTTTTTTTTTAAATTGACTGTAAATTTTAATGACCATTTTCTTGTTCTATGGCTTAAATATCAATAATAATCATTAAAAAATTCAATTATCTTTATAAGTACTAGATTAAATAACTAATTATACCTGAACCGTTTGGTATGTAGAATTAAGCAGATTTTTTTTTCTAAAAAATCTAAAAATCACATGGATATTTTTACAGCATATAAAATCTGGCATATAATGTTAAAGTTGTAGAGTTTGGTACTCACCCTATTATTTTTCTAATGATTAACTGCCTCTTATGGTGGTTTTTGGGATCAAGAAAAAATACTCAATACAGGAATTTGGGTTGTACGGGGATTTTTTTAATACTAAAGCCAGTAAATGGTAAAAATTATTTTTCATATTACACTTTTTACTAACTTTCCTTTGTTTTCATGATGAATTATTAAAAATAATAAGTTCCCTTGAAACAACTGATCCAGCACTAAAGAGACAGAGCCAGTGATTAAGCCTGCTGATAAAGTACCAAGGATTGTCATCACGGATTTTGAGGAATACACTGAGTCATCAAAGGAGCATCTGAACAACCCAATCTACTAGAAAAAGATTAATGAGAAAGAACTGAGAATCACTAAGTCAAGGATCTCGCAAGGCTTAAAGGGAATTGGAGTCACAGATTGCATTTCCAAAGAAGATATCAAAGCTTTCGATCCAAAAGAAAATAATCTAGGCAGATTGTACCTTCTCCATATGGTTAACAAAGCAGTAAAGACAAAAGTTCCCCCTTTAAGACTAGTCATTATTGGGAAAAACCCTATCACTGAGACCATGGGTATGCTTCTAGATCACTCTACAACTTATCTAGTAAAGGATATCTCAGGCTATATCAATGATACTCCAATCTTCTCAAGGGACTTGGAAGAAAGCAACAAAGATGAACTATTTCCCAACAATGCCCTCCCTGTGTCACTGGCCTTTATTCCAACATACCCCCATGAAAAGGAAATGAAATGCTTTGAAGGAACCTTGAAAACAAAAACGTCAAATCAATTCACGTACAGCAGTTCTCATCTGCAACATATTTGAGTTCAATTAGGAGTTGTTCATTCAACTACAAGGGACTGTTATGGTAACAAGGGTGGCACTCACCTATGCCAATATCTTCATAGCTCATAGAAAAACGTATTAAAGGAGTAACCGATCTTATTCTTGTAATGCCTCTCATAATCTACAAGAGATTCATTGATGACATCTTCTTGATATGGATTTGTTCAGGGAAGAATTCAAGACCTTCATGCATAACTTCAACCTCCAATAAAATGTACTTGTTCATATGACTTCCAGAATAAATCCACAACTTTTCTTGACACTACTGTCTCTATATAATAATGCAAGTTGATGAATGACCTGTACAGGAAACAATGTGACAAAGTTCCTTACCGGCGTCCTTCTTCCTCACATCCCGTTCCTGTCACTAACAATATCCCTTAGAGTCTGGCCCTCAGATTTGTAAGGATATGCAGTGACTCTGAACAAGGGAAACAAAGAATGCAAGAACTGAAGGAGATGTCGATGAGTAGAAGTTACTCTCGACAAATTGTTGAAGACAGTCTGAATAGCCCATGGCCATACCAAGCGCAGAAACACTCAACCCCAGGGTCAAAGTGGAATGTAATCGAGTTGTATTTCCCATGATATGTGACTGTGAGACAACTAGAGTAATATATTGCATTACTTGCTCAAACCCCAAATGCGGAGTCCAATATGTAGGACAAACAGGAAGAAAATGAAAAGAAAGATTACATCATTAGAGGAGAAGAAGTTACTGGATTAAATTTCACCGGTGCCACAAGATGAATTATATCGAAGTACAAATAATTGAAAAAGTAGCCGCTACAGAAGTAATGAGATTGACCAGATAGGGAGAATGGATTCGGAAATTCAACACAAAGAGAACAGTACAAATAGGAAGTCCTTTGCGTTCCTTTATAAAAGATTAAATGTTTAACTGGCGGATTGTGTATTTCTTTAATGTGTAATTTTTATAATCAGTTATGATTGAAATTTATTCCAAGAAATACATTTTGTATTCAGAAAAATTAGTTTTTTTCTCCTAAGTGCAACTAAGAGAATTGTTGGTTGTCTTACTCCAAAATTAATTTCCAAAATAATGTATGCCCGACAAGATACTTCTAAAATAATTGTCAAATTTAATCTTAGTCGGGCATTTATTACTTATTTATATAAATCTTGTTATTTTAATACTGTAAAATTAAAATAATATTTGCAGCAACCCTTTTATTTGCAGTTTGTATAACTTCATAACCAAAAGTTTTAAGTCCCGGTATCAAATCAAATACATACAGGACACTCCACCTATGCAAAATTATATGTACACTTCTATTTGATGAATATATTGGCATACAATAAACTTACTCATCAACAACTACAAAATTTATTGTTTACCTCAATATATAGTTTTTATAATTTATTATCACAACATAAAAATACAATATAGGGGACTTCCTGCATTTATAAGAAACGAGAGGCTTAAACGATAAAAAATAAATTGGATTGCTCTATATTAAAACATTACAAGGCTAAGGTATTTTTTGGTTTTTTTGGTTATCGATTGACATTTCTTATAATATAAACATTTGTTCGATATACATACCTACATAAATTTTATTTAGATTAAACTGAATTTTGGAGGATTGCTCAAAAAGTTACTGAGTCTTATATCTAATCATTTATTCAATACTCTGCAGTAACCTGAAAAATATTCAAAAAAAAAAATTTCATATTGGAAATAGGAAATTGCATAAAAAATGAGTTGACCCTTTTTTATAAGTATAAATTCACTCTCTTCTCTTTTAAATGAGTGATAGAGAACATTAAATAAAAAGAGAAATAAAACCCTTAAGAAACGGAAGAAATGCATTTTGATTTCATACTTCCGTCCTGATACATCTAATAATTATCAACGCCCATACAAAAAAAATAAAAGTGTGACCGTTTGTCACATTATCTTTCCTATAAAAATCTTGGAATCTCTCACTGAAGCATTAATTCCACTTCAGTAACCACAACAATCACAAACAATATGAAGGTAAACTCAAACTTCATACTTCATTTCATTGACGATTAAATATTCTTGTATTCAGATCTTTTTAGGATTACTTGCTCTGTTGGCTGTTGCTCTTGCAGATCATTCACCAGCTCAAATATATTCTCCTCCACCAACCTACAAACCCGCCCCTGCTCCAGTCTATCCCGACACTCCTCCAAGATATAAATACCGATATGCTGCCAAGGATGACTACGAGGGCTCTACTTCAACGCTGATGAATCTCGTGATGGATACGCCACCAATGGAGTCTACAGTGTCCTTCTACCTGATGGACGTGTCAAAACTGTGACTTACAACGTAGCTGATGCTTACTCTGGATTCGTTGCTGATGTGACTTACTCCAAGCCTCCTCCAAATTACAAGCCAGCTCCACCTTCCCTATCTTATAAGCCTTCTCCAAGTCCATCCTATAAGCCTGCCCCACCTTCACCAGCCTACAAGCCAGCTCCTCCTCCCCCATCTTACAAGCCTGTCCTACTTCCAGTTCATAAACCTGCCCCTCCCCCAGTTTACAAGCCTGCACCCTCTCCAGTCTATACGCCTTCACCCATTCCATCTTATAAGCCCACCCCATCTCCTATTTACTACAAGCCCCTACCAACCCCTGCATACAAAGATTCTCCTGCCTATCGTGCTTGAGTACCAATATGCTATGTTTTTGATATATTAATATATTTATTGTTGCAAATATACTAATTTAACTCAAAATTTGTTATATGATTTATTCTGAAAGATATTTTTTTTTACAAAAAAACGGAAAAAAATAAACTAGCTCATATATTAGGGGTAGTGAAAAAACCTTAATTTATGAGCATACAGCTGCACTTTGTAATCATTTTTTGTGCAAGTGTAATAACTGCCTTTGAGCATTTATTCTGCCTTTTATTATTCATCGACCATTTACTAACTATTGTGGCTACATTGATTAAAATAGAACTTCAATAAATTGTTCTGGGGGGAGACCAATTTGGGTTGACTTATTGTTCGACATTCCAAAATTTGTCACAACAATCTTCCTATTGTTTGACTTAATTAAAGGTTATACAAATCATTTGTTATATTTGAACTGTGCCCATAGTCAGGAAAGTAACAAACCTAAAAAATTGATATACAAAACGAGACGTTTTAAGGTGCAGAATCAATTATTCACTATTTTAATGTATTATAATATATAGCAATTTAATATATAATAAGATTTATTGCTTGACCTAACAAACATGCCCTTACTTTTGTCAAGGAGGATAAAAAAATTCCTTAAGAATTTCCGATTACGAGGATAGAGAGTGGAACTATGCAGACACCATGGTTAAGTTTTTCTCACATAGGTAATGTAAGCTGTATTCAACCCTAAAGTGTTTAGTAAGTCCATATATGATTATGAGGATAGCAGCATAGAAGATACACGAAGGGTGTTATAAAAGAGCTATTTTTTAATATTTTCAAGAAAATTTGATTAAAATAATGATTTTAATTGTTTTGTTCATTTGAACCTGTAGCTTTTTATATATTTGAGAAATGTTTTGAATGTTTGCAAGGTTAAAGAAAATAAAAATCTTGAATTTAGGTAAGTAATACTTGGATACAGTATAAGTAAATTTGTATTATCCGAAAAGATCTTAGGTCAGTTACTCGAACTTCTTAAAAAAGATCCAACAGATTTTTGGATGATAAAAAAGCTTGTAGTTTGGTTTTTTAATAGAACATCCTAGTTATAAAAAAATATATTATATATAATGAGCGAATATTTGAATAGTGCTTGAGCCACATCCATGTTAAGTAATTTTATTGTGAGGTTAACAAACAAAAAAAAAATGTACATTGTATTGGGTTGTCCGCTGTCAATTTTTCTGCATCTTTTCTCCTAATGAGGGATCTTAAACATTGAGGTGGGATCAAGTTGGTTTTGATTAAGTTGTGTACAATTACCAACCAGTGTTGAATAGTGCATTTGGTAAAATTTCCAAATTACAAACTGATTTAGGAGTTTTCTGTTTCTTTTAAGAGGATAGAATCTTAATCCATTGGTTCCATCTAGGCGAAGATCACGAGAACTACCTAACAAGCTTCATGGGTATTTGATATCTTCGGAATTATCAACCTACATTAGGTTTTTTTCGAATCTAATGAGGCACTCAATTTCAGCTGGACATCAACTTTGTCTTGGCAAACTACTTAATAAAGTTTTTGATACTTTATTATATTGGGAAATGGCAACAAATAAGTCGAGGAGTAAACTAAAGTAACCAAAATTGTTTTATCCAAAATATGTCTACTCTTATGTATTTCCCCTTGCATTTTCTGAGGTTTTATTACTTTCAACATAAGAGGATGTTTTATGTGAATCCTACCAATTATTTAAAAACATGACAGAAGAGAATGAAAGAAATACTCTATTAAAGAGAGTTATAAGTAAATATGCATTCACCTACAGGGACAAAGATGTAGGCCCTTACAACGTAATTAATGTGGAAAGAATAAAACAAATAAAAATACTAATTTTCTTCTTTTGTATTTTATGAAGAAGAAAAAAAAAATCCACAATTCGGGGGGAGAATTGGAGGGGTTTTGATTACATACAAAAAATAAAATAAAGGGTATTGGCAAAAAAGTGAATCTGAGAAGCTATTCATTGGAAATGCTAAGGCTACATAATGCTCTACTCAAAGTTTATGAATGATAATATCATGCCATTTTGCGTTCAATCAGAAAAAAAAAGTAATGATACGCTTATATTAACAAGTTTTTTTTTTTTAAAAGAAACTCAATGCTCTTGAATTCGTAGGTAGATATCAAAATGTATATTTACTGGAAGTGCTATAAGTACATATACATAAATTAAAGAGGGTGCAAACAGGGTGCAAAGACAAATTGGCCAAAACTGTATAAAATATCTCCTTAATAACAAATATATAAAATCTGGTAACTATGCTCTAAGAAGCGAAGATTCTAGTGACCTGACACTAGACTTGACATGTTTGTAATCAAGGAACTATCTTTAAAAATTAAAAAGAAATGGTTGTTGTGAGTGCCATTTATTCTCTTTTTTCATTATTGAACATGTCGTAGAGGTGTTAATTTTTTCCTCAGAAGTTTGCATTCTCGTATATTTGTAGTATAAACTGACTTAAAATTAAATATTTATCAATTTAAATATAATTGTAGTATTTTCCCTGCAAAAAGGCTTTTTAAATTTAAAAAATTCTTCTCTTAATAGTAGAAATTAATTTTTTCCTCCAAAATCGTCTCATGAATTACACTTGCAGCTCTTTTTTTCCTTACATAAATTTGAGCTCTACTTAAAGGGACTGTTTTATGTGAGGCATGACCTACTTGCAGATGCACAGCGCTACTACAGTGTCAAAACATTAGTTATGACTAAAAACATTATGAAATATTCATTCTCAAAGAAAAATTTATATCACAAAATATAATGACACGGAGTATTTTGATTTTTTTATAGAAGTTGAACGTTTTTTGTAGTGTTGAAAATTTGTAATACTGACAGGTTTTTGTTAGATAGAGGGCGCTTTCGTGGCCATTCTTGTCTCTATATTGGGTGCAGCGAAAAAATCTTTACACTTTCAATCTAGAACTTTATCAAGATGTATTTCAGCAACCAGTTGTATCAGAGTATGTCAATAAACTAAACTAAACTAATATGATTACTTGGCTATCCTATTCACCGATGTATCCCCCTTTGGCAACAATGATGGCTTCCAGATGGCCACAGAAGGCCTTGCACCGATTGCACATGTAGTTTTCAGACATGGCATCCCTGTACTGGTTGGCAGTGTCCTTGAGGAGCTTGATATTTGGGTGACGGACGGTGCAGGCCTTGGACTTAACAAGTACCCAAAAAGTGAAATCCTATTGGTTGTTATCTGGTGAAAGGGGTGCCCTATTTACTTTGGCCAGGAAAACAAGTTATCCTCCAACCACTTATGGGCCTTTTTGGACGTGTGCAGACGTACCGTCCTACTGGAATACCAAGTTAATGTCTGTGTAGTTGGTCTGGACACAGGGTAAAATCCAATCTCTGTTGTTTTCTGGCCAGCATCCTATACAACATGTAGTTTTTTTTTTGTATTTTCATATTTTTAGTATTTGACCGGAAATTTTTTATTGCATTCATAAAAACCTTGATTTATGTAGCAAAAACGAAGTGTAAAGATTTTTGACGTACCAGGTAAAGGGATATTTAGTTTACCATAATAGCTCAGTTAAATGAAGAACAAAGAAAATATAATTCAATGAACAAGAATACAGATCTGCCGTGATCACGATTTTGAGACCAGGAAGGCAAAACAAGAGGTATCTCCAGATCATATCCAGTACCCTGGAGAACACAGAGGCCTAAAATGTCAGGAAAGGCACCAATGATCCTGAGAAGTGATCAATAGGATCAAAGTGATGGTTGGTAGGGAAATATGACTGTCTACTGTTTTTAGTCTAGATCTTAATCATATGGACTATTTGATGTAGAGCCGTTTTGTAACTTATTCAAATAAACATCATTATACAACTATGTTCTTTCCATTATTTCAAAGCAAGATGCCGAAATGGACAGGAAGCTCGAGAAGTCTTTACTTTCTTCAGAAGCAGCCTTGAGAAGGGTTATTGAGGTTGAATTAAATCATTTTACTTAAATGGATGCAAGACATCATCATACAATGATGGTAAATATACCAGTGTATATAAAATCTTTAGAAATACGGATTTTATGCATTTTTTGTAAGGGTTTTGGCACCAATTTCATTGCCGTAGCTTGTGGTATATCATATTAAATGCATACAGACGTTGTATCATCATGATTGAAATCATTCAATACTAAGTTGAGTGAGGAAACATTATATGTTTGAAACGTAGAATTGTTTTTTATTGACTTAAATGATGTTATCTAATTAAAGTTGTCCGTATAAGGACAATAAGATATATCACACCAGAAAACTCTTAGTTTTATTTGATGTCTTATTTCGTTTCATTAAAACATATTAATCTTACAATTACATACATTGAGACCTTAGTATGCATATTTATTACATATCTCTTGATGGAAGGAAGTAGCACTGGTATGATTATTACACAGTATTTATGCGTCAATAACGTCCACGCCCATGGTCTATAAATAGTGCAAAATAACCTTAGAGGTTCTTACTTAAATTACATATTCTCCTTTTGCTATAAATACTAAAGATTTTAATCCACAAACATCAGTCACTTTATCAACTGCAAATCAACATCATGAAGGTAGATCACCAATCAATTACTATTTTCAACGATATTAAAACTAATTTCCCTCTTTTTTATACAGTCCTTCATTGCCTTGTCCACCCTCATGACCATTGCCTTTGCTGACCACCCAGCACCTGCTCCATACCACCCAGCCCCTGCTCCTTATCACCCAGCTCCATCTTACAAACCCGCTCCTTACCACCCAGCTCCTTCCTACAAAGAAGAGCCTGCAATCTACCAATATCAATATGCTGTCAGTGATGAATATGCTGGACTCAACTTTGGAGCTGATGAGGCCCCGTGATGGATACTCCACCAATGGAAAAAGTACTCTGTTGCCCTTCCCGACGGTCGCATCCAAACCGTGTCCTACAACGTTGCTGATGCTTACTCAGGCTATGTTGCTGACGTTACCTACTCTGGAGAGGCCAAATACGAGCCTTACCACCCTGCCCCAGCTCCATACAAGGCTGCTCCCGTCTACCACGATGCTCCCAGCTCCATACAAGCCTGCCCTGTCTACAGGCCAGCTCCTGTATACCACGCAGCTCCAGCTCCATACAAGCCTGCCCCAGTCTATAAGCCTGTTCCTGCCTACGAGCCTGCTCCCACCTACAAGCCTGCTCCAGTGTACCATTCTTAAATATAGGATTAAAACATATTTATTTAAATAAATGAATTATATCTTTTTTCAAAAGCACCTATATGACTACTTTTAAAACCTCATTGAGATATTTATTCTATATTCCATTGAAATAGGCATAAATTATATTCGAGTACATTTTTTTAAATGATGAGTCACCTTTTAAAGGATGTGCCCGTAGATTTATATTTTCTCCCAAAAGCACAAACTGTCAAAAATAAGTTATTTATTACCAAGCTTAGGTATTCATGTAGATATATATGTATATATAATTTGTTACATTATTTTTTTTTTTCTGCTCAATTTTTCCAAAAATATGACTTTTTAAAGCACATAAGGACAGTATATACATAGCTCTTTAATCTGTACTTATTTAAAAATAATGAGGGATTGATACAAAATTATATATAGCCACTCTATCATCATTAGCTTGTACTAACAAAATAGCAAAGGTGGATGGTTAATAAATTATCGAACTATTAATTATTTCCACTTAATATTCTAAAAATCAACTTTAAAAAAAAACAAACGCAAATTAACAATCATGAAATACAAAAAAAGATTAATACAATAGGTGATATTTGTAAATGCAATAAAAAGAATTTATCATCATTTATACCCTCAGAGAAGATGACTGTTCTTCTTTTCCAACTTATAAGATGCCCAAACGCTTACTATGCAACTCCCGAGTCCATTCAAAATCTATCAAATCATAGGAGGAACATCTTTCCAGGCCATGGTCATATAAGTTTCTAAAAAGAACTTTTATTTATATTTTGTCGAATTATATCAATAGTTGAATGATTTCCGAAAGCAGTTATTCTCTGAGCGAGGTCCAAACTAAAGAAATTAAAGAAGTAATTTTGGTGGTCAGATTGGTCGCCATCATAAGCCAAATATACATTTCCCGGTTCTTGATAGTTCTTCTCCATTCTACTGATAAATTTCTAGAAAGATCAACAAAAATTTTGAGTAAAATTTCGATATACAAAATAGGGGGCTGCTCCATCATTAACCTATTTTTCTACTTCTAAAATAGCATTTTCAACTAGTTATGGACTTGCTGTTGCCATATACATATAAAATTAAAGGTGTTAACATAGTGTTTTAAAGTTAACTCTTTTTAAAGGTTGAATCTTTCCAAAAAATAGGGGAGAAAATTTTTTGTTTTTAAAAGTAATAAGACTGAATTTGATTGGTTATATTTTGATTAATTATTGAATACATTACAAATGGGGGAGAAATGAGGAACTTTTCAATTATATACTCGATTTAGGTTTGTCCCAAGGTTAATAGAAATACAAGGTTAGACAACAGTTTTCGGGCTTGCTAGAATTTTCAATTTGATGTATCATACCGACTGGT